>NW_009715226.1:0-21453 GCF_000703405.1 Apaloderma vittatum
CAGTGCTCTCTAATTCCTCATCCAGGTCATTAACGAATATATTGAAAAGCCCCTGCCCCAGTACTGGCCCCTGAGGAACCCCACTAGACACAGGCCTCCAAATAGACTCAGCACTGGCACAGGCTGCTCAGAAATGTTGTGGAGTCTCCCTCTCTGGAGACTTTCAAAATCCACCAGGATGTGTTCCTGTGTGGCTGCCCTGGGTGATCCTGCTCTGGCAGGGGGTTTGGACAAGATGATCTCTAGAGGTCCCTTCCAACCCCGAACATTGTATGATTCCATGATTCTATGACTCTATGATTGCTGAGTCACATCCAGTTTTTCATTCACATATATCCCCAAGCTCTTCTGCGCTAGAGCTGCTCTCCAGTCCATTCATCTTCCAGCCTGTGCTGATGTTGAGGATTGCCCTGACCCAGGTGCAGGCCCTTGCACCTTCACCTTTTTGAACCTCATGAGATTCACACATTTTCCAGCTTATCCAGGTCACTCTGGATGACATCCCACCCCTCAAGGAAATCAATTGCGTCACTCAGTTTGTGATCTGTAAATTAGCTGATAGTGCACTTGATCCCACTGTCTATGTCACTGATGAAAATATTAATTAGTATTAGTCCCAATATGGACCCTAGAAGGACACCACTTGTTACTGAGTGTTGAATATACAGTTATGTTAAAGACACCTAATTTGCTGAAATTTTCCTTTCCCTTTTCTTTCTTATTCTAACTTGGATTCTTATTCCCTTCTTAAAAAGAATATACATAGTATTCCGGTTTCTCTTAACTAGTATTTGAAGACTGGAGATTAATTTTACTTTCTTGCTCTTTTGTTATTAGTTTTTCTTTCCAGCTAAGAAATAGACTTACATTTCCTTTTGCCTTTTTTTCCCTTTGGTTGATTTAAGGCTTTGCTTTTTTTTTTTTTTTTTCAATTACCTTTCTTTATTCCATCACATCTGTGTGTCTGTATGTGGTTGTGCAGTTTAGCCTTTCTCCCTGTAATTTTCGTGATTACTTTGGGGAGGAAAAGGCTAAATTAATCTGTTAATGAATAGATTAAATCTGTGTAGGTAGTGTTAGATTCCTAAAAAGATTATCTTGGCCAGTCACATTTATATACACGGGTATGATGAAAAGTTTTATCATTTGACTTTGTCACCTCAGAGATTACCTGATGTCTACAGCATCTTACCCCCTTTAAGACCACAGCAATTTATCTACTGTTGAAAAATTTGTCTGGAAGAATAAGTGAACAATTCTTGGGGCTTGATACTGCAAATTTCAACTGTTACTGCAGGCACAGATTTATTGTACTCAGTTGCCTTGATGAAATAGTATAGCTAAGGTTTATTTTAAGATCTTTGTACAATATATAGATAATAGTAAAAATTCTATAGTGATCCATGCTTTTAGTAACCATAATCAATTATTCCTTCTGACATAGGAAAGCCATAAAACATCAGCTGAAGACTGAGGAGTTATGAAACATCCTGTCTCATTAGATACACAAATACTGTGGAAATTTTGGAACAAATTAGCTGACTTGCAATGATGATTAATAATATTTGTCTAGCTCTATTCATCCTGAAAGATTTGAAGACATTTCTTAGACTTTCAGTAGACAACACAGAAAATGATACATAAAAATCATCTATATGCCTTCAGGATTAAATGAAGGAATCATAGGTTACTGAAGGCAGAGTTACATTCTAGCTGACAAAAAATATCCTTGGCTGTGTCCAAAGAAGCATGGCCAGCAGGTCAAAGGAGATAATACTTCCCCTGTACTCTGCTCTCACGAGACCCCACCTGCAGTCCTGTATCCAGCTCTGTGGCCCCCAACATAAAAATGAGATGGACCTATTAGAACAAGTCCAGATGAGGACTATGAAGATGATCATACCCTGAAGCACCTCTCCTATATGAACAGGCTGAGAGAGTTGAGGTTGTTCAGCCTGGAGAAGGGAAGGCTTCAGGGAGACCTCACAGAAGCCTTTCAGTAATTAAAGGGCATCTACTAAAAAGATGAGGAGGGACTCTGTATCAGGGACTGTAGTGATAGGACGAGGGATAACAGTTTCAAAAAGAAAGAAGTTGGATTTAGGTTATATATATGGAAAAAATTCTTTTCTGTGAGGGTGGTGAGACACTGGAACAGGTTTTCCAGAGAAGTTATGGTAGTCCCCTCCACAGAAGTGTTCAAGGCCAGGTTGGATGGGGCTTTAAGCAATCTGGTCTAGTCGGAGGTGTCCCTGCCCATGGCAGGGGTGTTTGGACTTGATGATCTTTAGGGTCCCTTCCAACCCAAAGTGTTCTATGACTCTGTGATTCTATGAATCTATGATTCTATGATTCTGTGGTTCTGAAGATCTCCCTTATGAAGAAAGACTGAAGGAGCTGGGTCTTTTTAGCTTGGAGAAGAGGAGATTGAGGGGTGACCTCGTTAATGTTTATAAATATGTAATGGGTGAGTATTAGGAGGCTGGAGCCAGTCTCTTTTCAGTGATGTCCAATGATAGGACAAGGGGTAATGGGTATAAGCTGGAGCATAGGAGGTTCCATAAAAATATTAGAAAAAACTTTTTCCCTGTGAGGGTGACAGAGCCCTGGCACAGGCTGCCCAGGGAGGTTGTGGAGTCTTCTCTGGAGACATTCAAAACCCGCCTGGACGTGTTCCTGTGTGACCTACTGTAGGTGATCCTGCTCTGACAGGGGGGTTGGACTAGATGATCTTTTGAGGTCCCTTCCAACCTCTAACATTCTGTGATTCTGTGACTCTGTGATTCTATGATTCTATGCATTAGTAATTATCACAGGAGCTATATACAAAAAATCACTATCCTAGCTCAGCTGCTGACTCTATCATTCATATTTACAAAATGCCTGATGTTGAAAGCTGTGTGGAGACCCTGAAGGGCTGCTAGCATAATCAAAGCTTATGAGTGTGTTGCTGTCTATATGTAAACAGTAGATCTTCATCAGTATGGGTTAAGACTATATCATTAAGACACAGATTGTTGGATTTATTTCCTTAGCACTCTACAAACATGAACTCATTATCTTCATCTCTTGAAAACCGTATGGCTGATTATATGATCTCTCTTTCACAAGTCATGGGAAACTAAGGTGGGAAGAAAAGCACATTAATTAAGCTACCATATGAGACAATGTAAGGTGGAACCAGCATCTTTTTATGTTGCCCTTGGATTTCCAGATAATCAATGAAGTGTAGGGTGTGATTCATGTCACCCTAACGTAGATACCTACATTTGGTATAATGATTCACTCTATGCTTCATTGACTCTGTGGACTTATTTTCTGTTAACTATAATAGGAACTCAAGAAACTTGTTCAGATGTCAATGATTATACTGCTGGGTACCAAATTTAGTTGGGGAAGTTTTGGGAAGCTGCAAAATACAAACCTTGCCCTAAAAGCCACAAGGAAATACAAATAATGCATACTTTCAGTTCTTCAGTAAGACCACTAAACCCAGGCTGCTCTAACCCTTTCATTAGAATCAAGCTAGTATCAGCAAAAGCTGGATCAAACTATCTTCCTCTCTGCCATGACAAGATATCCCTTCCCTCTAAGAATGATCTGTAGTGACAAACCACAGAAATAACCCCTCTGCTGTGCCTGTCAACTCTCTGCTTTCAGTATATGTGGGAGAGTGAGTACAACGGCGAGATCATGGGACAAATCCAGGAACCTGCTACTGAAAGCTGCCAGACAGAGGCTGACTGCATGAATGGTGGAAAGGCATAACTAGGATGGCGCATTTAGTCATTTACTGTAGATCCCAGGTTTCAGGGATTCGACTGCTTCTCTTCAATGCTCAGAGAGTCTGTGTGTGACAGTACGCATCCCACATGGCTTTCATAAACATCTAAGAGATGTCTTTGGAAACTTAGGTGTCTTTGGAGATTGAACAACTGAAGTGGCTCCAACTATTGTTTGATGATATTGATAATTCTTCTGGAGTTTGAATCAGAAAGATGTGTAGCATAACAACAGCTTTAGAGACTGTGCAGCTTAGAGATCAATAGACAGGTCAACTGATGGCCCTTCATTAGAAAAAAGTTTAGGAAGAAGCAAGAATAGAAACTCAGGAGATAGACTAGTTCAGTTTCTTTTGAGGGGACATATTTCCTCTTTACAAAGAAAAAGGATTTATGCTTTAAAAATCTTTCAATTTCTTTAAGGTGAATTGCAGATGTGTTTGGGGGAACTGTGTGAAATGTTCTCATGCTTTTAAGATTTCCTTGGGAGCATATGGTTAATTATAAACCAAACTCAGCAAACTATGACACAAACAGAATACTAGTGGCTAGCACTTACCCTGTCTATCAGACACATGCTAGAGAATAAACATGGGGGTATATTAGCACTTATTGATGCCATCTGGTCTTTTTCCTATGCTGGTTGCATAACAGCTTCTACATTTTAACACAGCCATGTTGGAGGGAATTTATAGCAAGAAGTAACAGCCATCCAAGCACAGGAAATTTAAACAGTTAATGATGTGGAAAATGCAGGAGAGAAATGAGGTTGGAACGTGGGCATCCCAGCACATAAAAAAGGTAACAGCAACCCCAACAGCCACAAACAACACATCTGTCTATTTAAGCACTGAAGTTTTTCCACCTAGGAAAAGAATTACTGTCTAGAGATTGGAAACAGTATAAACTACCAGGACTCAGAAGCACATTTAAGAGGAAGGGAAATGTATCCAAGCTTTCAGCTCTTCCAAGGTTTCTGCGGGAGCAGCGACGATGCACAGGCACTGTTTGCTGAGGGCTGAGAAGCTGTCCACAGTAAGGACATTTGCACAATGGGCTGCCCAAAGCGTGCAAGGCGTAGGCGTTTTTGCTGTGTGTTGATGGGGCTTGTTTGTAACATGTGGTAGGTTGAACTTATAAAAGCATGCACGTTTTTTGTGCCCAATATACCTTCTTTCATGTATGACTCTAAGGATATTGTTAACGCTAAACCTGAGGAAGAAACACAGGATACAGCCATCTCTGCCTTGGCAATATTTTTTGAAGTTGAAACTAAACAAGTTTTAGGTATTTCAGGATGACAATTTTTTTTTCCACTTAAAAGAACAATATTAAACCAAACCCATAAAAAATCCAACTAACCGATCCTCTATACTAACCAACAGCAAGAGTCCTTCAAGGCAGTCTCTAGCTGTTGGCAAAGAACAAGAACCTGTGATATGAAAATTTGTGTCATACTTTCTCACCCTTCAGGCTGTCTTAGGCTCTCCTCTTACAGCTGTCTCATTCTTCGTAAGTAATGGAATATTAATTGAATTAGCGGTTTGTTCTGATTGTCCTGTATCTTACGGCATTGTAAGACTCTGGGACGCTGGCTAGCTGCTGTTTTATACTCTATTTCTTTTGATTTGGAGAATCTCTTCTGGCCAAAGTTTCAGCTGAACTCTTGTAATCATATGAGAAGTTGCAATGACTGGTAATTTTCCAGTGAAAGTATTTCTCCAGAAAATTTCTAAATAGGTCTGTGTGGTACCCTGCTTGGATGTATAACACTTCTGTACTGATGTGGACAGGACAGAGCTTGGGAACCCTGCAGCATCTCTGCCAGCTTTCCCGAATGATCTTGCACGAGTCATTTAATCTTTTGTACTTTCTTTTTATCCCTGCTCTCATCTGGGATTTCTGCTGTTCTTTCTCAATTGTAAGGTGAATGGTAGAATCATTTTGGGAGGGTGGTGCGTGCTAATATTTACTGTGGTTAAAGAGTGTGAAAGAAAATTTTTCTCTCTTTTTAACTGCTCTGTAAACTTTGTTTGCTCTGTAAGTTTTTTGATGCTTCCGTTACTTTTCATCAGCTTATCATGTTAGTTGTGTCATGTCCAAAGAATTTATCTTTTCATTATTTTCTCATTCTTTCAAGGCATATTTCTTTCTAAATGATACAGCAACAGAAGGAAAAAAATATAAACACCTGCTGTTCCTGTCTATGTTCTGCAGCTAGAGAAAATGAGTCATTAGTTCAGTGGCAGTTTCCAGCCCACTTACAAAACCTGTAAACCTTATATTTGCCACACTTTTGTGTTTTAGGAAAATCTCCAGCCACAGAGACCCCTCTAGTAAGATAACTAATGCTAATTTCATCAAAGGGAGCAACTTACTTAGGCTCATTTCTACTGTAAGTAAAGGTGTCTTTACAGTCACATTATCACATATTTTTCACTCATACAACACTAAAAGTGTTTCAGTGCAGACCTCTACATAGGAAATTTGATCCAAATGACAATAAACTTGCTTTTCTTAATTATTTTACATAGAGCCTGTGAAAGCATGTCACAGACTGTTGTCTTTCCAGTCCCCTTGTAACAAGGGCTTGGGGACTATGCAATTATAGAGAGTCTTTTCCTCATGAACACAAATGGCTGTGGGCGAAGGGGTTCTTACAGAATTGCCACCTTCTTGCCGTTAAGCTGGAACGGTTCTGAGCACAGCCGTGTAACCCAGTGCCCAATGGTGTCACACCTGTGTTGGGGCTGTCTGGTGTGAGTTTAGTTGATTGCTTAATACCAGCCTCTTTGTGAGAAAAAGCACACTGGGATGAATATCCTGAAGCCTGTGACATCTCCCATGGCTAAAGTGTTGGGTTTTTTTGTAGGTGTTTTTTATCTTCCTCACAGTTGACTGATGTCTGTGTCAGAATTTTTCTCTTTCAGCATCTTTTCTTGTATTGTTTTGTTTTGTTTTGTTTTTTCAAAAAAAGACCAAGCAGTACCCAGACACAAATCTGACCTACATCCGGAAGCCGATAGTGGGTGCTACAGCCAACAGTGTACCTGATCCGGTGCTAAAACGCTGGACGAAAGCCTAGTACAGTAAATAAAACCTTGCAACAAACCTTGAGTAAAAAGCAACCCAGGGAAACGGGCAAAACTGAGAAACTGCATTTATTCGGAGCACAAAATAGAGGAGGAGAAGCAAACACACTAATTTCCACTTAATCATTTCACAGTATGTCATTACATTGTGAAATCCAATGCAGCAACGTGCCAGCACCAAAGCAATAAACTGCCACCATCTTTCCTGAATTTTAAGAAGGGCGCAGCACACCTGCTTGCCGAGGAGAAAAGCTGTAATTAGCACTGAGTGACTGCTTCTGTATCTGAGTGGATGAGGCAGACCCCAGCACTTGCTCACCACAGTCTGTAAATATCTGCATCATTCACAAACTGCAGATTTGTTCACACTTAACAGTCTTTTCATATCACTCTGCTGAGGGTTTGACTGTAACAGCAAAAAAATACTTTGCAGTTTTAAGACGTCTCCCTTTAAGGCTTCAGAGTCCTCCACAGACACAAATTAATTCAGCTTCACAGAGCTTCTGGTTTAAAACCTTGTTCCACTAGTTAAATGGAGGGGAAAATATCTGTTAAATGAAAAAAAAACAAACAGGTTTGGGACCATGTCGACTCAGGGACACAGGACAATATGATAATTCAAATAGCAAAAATTACAGGACCATCTGTAACATGAAACACAGATTGAGTTCCCTGTCTGCCCATGCCTATGTCTGCTGGGAATCACTCACCTGCTCCTCACACAGATGGGATTCTTGCTTACATTAAAATCAAGTGCGAAAATTACTGTAAGGATCGCTTTTCAACTACTTATTTTTTTTCTCAGTTATTTCTGCTTGTTTTCTATTAGTATCAGCACCATAGAGCCCATTCAGCTGTGGGATGGTTAGGGGAATTTGATCATAGAGCCATAGAATCATAGAACATTTTCGGCTGGAAGAGACCTTCACGATCATCAAGTCCAACTTTCGTCCTAGCCCTATCAACACCAGTAAACCGTGTCCCTCAATGCAACATCCACTGTCTCTTAAACACCTCCAGGATTGGCAACTCAGCCACCCCGCTGGGCAGCCTGTTCCAATGGCTGACAAGGCTCTCAGTAAAGAAATTCTTCCTAATATCCAACCTGAGCCTCTTCTGGCACAACTCAAGGCAATTTCCCCTTGCCCTGTCACTCACCGCTAGGGAGAACAGACCAGCCCCTGCCTTGCTACAACCTCCTTTCAGGTAGTTGTAGAGAGTGATGGCTCTCCATTCTGACGTGTCTACCTCACCACCTAGTTTGGCATCATCAGCAAGCTTGGTGAGCATTCTTTCAATCCTGTGTGTGGAGATCGTGTGTGGAGGTGTTGAGCATAGTATTGATCTCTGACGGACCCCACTTGTGACAGGCTGCCAGCCTAAGTTAAAACCATGATCACCCCCTCCCCAAGTGTAACCTGTCAGGCAGCTTCTTATTCATCTCACAGACTAATCATTCAGTTTATATCTTGCCAGTTTATCTAGAAGGAGGCTGTGGAAGACAGTGTCAAATGCTTTGCTGAAGTCCAGGGAAACAGTAACCACTGCTCTCCCCATGTCAAGAGAAGACAGAATTTTGCTGTGGAAAGTGATCAGGCTCATCTGGCATGCTTTGCCTTTTGTAAATCTGTGATGGCTAATCATGCTGTATTCCAGTGGACTAGAAGCATGAAGGCAGAATGACTTCAAGGATTGTTGAAGTCAGAACAATATTGTTCATATTAATGCAGATTTTTCCTCCTTGTGATCCCATGTGGACAATTCTTAAATCTTTCTTTAGGTTGATGGCCATAAAAGGCATATTTTCACCTTTACAGAGATAACTGAACTAGTAGATGAGTAAGTGGAAGATATCTTGGGAATGGTATCTTCCTATTATGAATATGGTTTCTTCAATAATTTATTTGATGAAGTTTGTAGCCAAAAATTTTAAGTGTCATTGAGAAAATAATTGAATAAAATAATTGTTTTAGGGTGCTAAAGGTTATCAAATTAAGTGGACACAATAATCTCTCATTATTCAGACAGTGTAAAGAAAACATGTCTTTTTAAATCTACTCATATCTGTCACTTTTTAATAAGGTTGAATAAAAGACAACACATTTTATCATAACCTGCATAAACGCAGACAGGGGGACAAGTTCAAGAGATTATCTGAACAAGTGTGTTGACAAATATAACAGAACAGAAGTCTTTAAGATTAAAAATAAAAATCCTCATCTTTTTGTGGAAGGATGGATGGAGGAGAATGGTGGAGACACCCGATAAGGACGCTGCCTAATGACAAGACTGCGGAGTGAGTTCATGCATTATTAACTATAAAGAATCCACACAGTATATATATATGTATATACTTCTCAGAGAGTGTGATAGATGGACCATATGTGCCCCAGCCATGTGAAAGGCTTCAACTGTAGTTCAAAATTAATTATGAGACACAATGCAATAGGAAATGGGGCTTCATTAGTTCTGTTCTTGCAAAACTATGTTTTTATTCTCCTTCCACGGCACTTCTGAACACACAAAATGTGACACTTGAATGTACCTCAGGACTTCTTTATAGAGTTACTTTGCTACTGCTTTTCAATCTGTAGTAAAAAAGAATGAGCATATATGTTAAATAACATAAATCAATTAGAGTTATACTTCCTTGTGCACCTATTACTCTCTTAATCCATGGTATCTCTTTAGTAGCAGTGGTAGCAATAATAATAATAATTTAAAAAATCGTAGATTCTCCTCAGTGATGTAAGAGGAAGTCAAGACGTTCTAAATATTAAAGTTAGCAAAAGTCAATTCGGGAAAGACAAAGTGGACTGACTCCCCAGACAACATTAAAGGTTGGACTTGATGATGTTGAAGGTCTTTTCCAACTGAAACTATTCTATGATTCTATGATTCTATCTCAATCTGACTAGTCAAAAAATGGGAACACAGATTCATATTCCTCTTAGACACGCATAAGAAATATGGAAAACCTTGTGCTTCCATCACATTTTTGTATCTTCTTTTGTCTACACCAAAATGTGGTGATTTTTCTGAACTCCAAAAGCAAACACAACAGCAGAACTAGAGCACAGCTTCCAGAACCGGGCCTAATTGCTCAGTTATGAATGCAGAGAATCTGTAAACAAGTTATTGGTTTTATAACAAAATCCTGTTAATGTAACTTGGATATTTTTTAATTCTTTGGTAATACAAATAGTCCTTTCCTTTGCCCTCTCCATGAACATCCCTAATCATTGGGCTCTTCCTGGTCAAAACATGTCATTTCATATTATTTTTAAAAATTGCAGATGACTTCCAAGAAGCATGAGAGGAAGGGTGCTGTTAAGAGAATATCAACAAATGTTTCTCAAGTGTTGTACAGGTATCTTGGCCTCTCTAGGGTGGAGTGTAACACATACTGTTCACATCAGAATTTCCACCTTTAGAGAATACTATGGTTTAAGAACTAACCAGCAATTAACTGAGACAGAAGGGTATTTAGTCAGTAAAAGTCGGCATTTGTACTTGTTTCACTATGCAACAAGAATAGAATATTTCAGTGAAAACTGTAGTCACTATACAAGGAATACATAATGTGGGGAATTAATTCCTGGCTTGAATGCTGTTGTCAATGGCTCAGCCGCAAAGTGGAGGTATTGTGTTTTATAGGTGTTGATATTCTCTTATGCTGTATCGTGCGTGAAGTAAAAAAGAATATTGTTTTTCTGTTTGCACAATTGGAATAATAACCATTAAAAGAAATGTACTCTTGAGAGAGTTTAAAGTGGGAATGCTCTCATCAATTAGACAGATACCTCTCCTCAAGCTTTTCACTCCCAGGATTCAGTGTTGGTCTCCATGCGAAGGCTAGTACTGCACTCCATCCAAAAGAAACACAGGAAACTTGAGCAGCTGAAATGTAATAAGATGTAGTTAAAGCTACTATTCCTCTGTCAGTGGCTCCTTGCAAAACTGATGTCACTCATTCTGCTCCTCAGCAACCAGCAGCCCAGCCACTCTCTCTGAGTAATGAATTTTGCTCGGGGCCTTAGACAATATGGATTCGTATTCAATGAATTAAAAAAGCAGAGAACCACTTTTTCAGTGGTATGTGTTAGAAGATACGTTTCACCATCTAAGTATCTGGTGCAGTATCTGGGGTTTCTCAAGGTCACTGGTTTGCTGGAGCAAAGAAGTGGATAAAATAATGAATTTCTTTTCCCTCCATCTTACAGGGTATACTGTGTCCTTGCATGTGTTTGCACTGAATTGTCCTTATATTCCTTAACTCTACAGGACAATTGCCTATTTTACTTGGATTTTCCTGAAAATGTGATTTTTCTCTCCTCATACCCAGGAGCCATGTAAGACCGCCTGCAACAAACTTGAGGTCATCAGCTGGACAAAAAAATTACTTGTTTATTTCTCCCCACAAGACTGTATCTTACTGCTTACACTTATAAGACCCTTCCCTTAACTACTATATGTTTTCTGACAAGTTCGTCTGGGGTTGGATTTTACTGTTGGAGAACATTTACCAAAGAAAGATAAAGCTACCTTATGCTGGCACAAATAGTCCCTCCTGGTCTCTTCCATCTGCTCAAGTTTCAGGGAGCAGATGCCAGGATGAGTCTCAGACCTGAAAAATGCGGCTGAGTGAAGGAATGGCTTGTAATGGCAGCAGCTTCCAGATTAAGAAGAAACTTCTTTAAAAAAGGAGAGAAATATAACTCTTAAACCCAGATTCAATAAAGTGCATGGGAAACAGAATGATAGGCAGATAATTAATGTGTACAAAGCCTCTTGCAAAGGCGAAGGAAGAATTACCAGACGGGGGAATGATATCTCTCCTGATAATAGTTTGTGGTTACTTTGGAGAAATTAATATATTGAAAAGAAACATCTGAAAAGTGGAAAAGAGATACTCAAAGTAGAACTGAATTTTAGAAATTGTGCTTTTCTCTTTAATTAGAAAATCATTGCTAGGTTCAAATGCTGAGAGCCAATTAAGGGCTGCATATATTCTGGTAACAGTCTTCACAGGCTTAAAATAGCAGGCTCTTTCTTCCCCTAATAAACCAGCTCTGTGTATCACACATGAGATCTTCAGGCAATGAAGCTTCCAGGCTGGAAATACTTCAAAGGTAACCACCTTTTTAAATAGCATCCTACTTTTCCTCCAAATTTTAAAGCAGATTCACTGAAGGGTAATAAATCATCTATTTTTAGCCTGTAGTATAAATTCCAGAGGATATTGCCTCACAACCTGTAATAGTAGAGCTTGTCTGAAAACTTGCAGAAGACAATGGGTCATTTCCTCAGTTCAAATCAAGTTCTTTTATTTCCAAGTCTTTAAAATAATAATGAAATTATGCAATAACACGATAATGACATCTTCTCTGAATTTAAATTTGTATTCAGTAAACGTAATCAGGTACTTTTCTAAGTCAGTTATTATTTACTTACCATAGCATAATTCCTCAATTACATTAAAATAAGAGCTTTTTGAATATCTTGAGTCAAATACTTTTTTATTCTTTTTTCTTAAGCATTTCTGCCAGACAACATTAACAATGTATTAAATGTGTTAAATGGGAAGTATGGGAAATGTAGGCTAAACCACAGAAAATATAAATCATTTCAGGGCAAACACTTAAGACAGAAGCATTAAAAAATCATGCATCCTTGATTCTCTGGTTATAATAAATATTTGACTGGTGTCAACTTCCACATGTGGCAAAATGGACCATTGACTATCTAATGTGACTGTCTAATGTCAGAGTGTTTTATTGCTTGAACATTGTGGACTTGATCCACAGCTCACTGAAACTTTCCGAAAGACTTTTATTGATTCCTGCTAACTTTGAATTGAGCTTAATGTTTTCACAATTATTTTTTTTCATCCTCTTAATGAGGCTCCAGGTCAGTAGAAGCCTATGAAATGTTTATCTGTCTGGAAGTACAGCTTTCCCAATGGACAAAAGTGATATTGCTGTCACTGGAAGAGAACAGAGCAGTTACAGAACTTCTATGTGCTCCAAGAGTCTGAATTCAGATCTCTGCTCTGCTTCAATCTTACTGTGTAATCTTAAGCAAATACTCTCATTTATTGTCACTTGTTACTTCTTCTAAACTTCTGAAGTCATGAAACTAAGGCAGGAAAACTTTTTCAAACCTGCTTAGATGCCACTTTGTCCCCCCACCTGGAGCTGACAGCTGAATTTTCTATTTTCAAGAGCAGAAAATTGAACTTTCTCTAAATCCCAGACTCTAGATAAAATGGTGTCTCTTTGACTTTTGTGTGGTTACAGAGAGAAGAATTGTGTCTAGTCAACAGGCGGAGACCCTGGCGACAGGGAGGCTGGATTAAAATGATCTCTAAGGTCCCTTCCAGCCTAGGCCATTCTATGATTCTATGATTAATTACACTGTAACGCTGTGAGGGGAGTACTTGGGAGCCTTCCGTTGCACTTGGTGGAGATACACTGAGTATAGTGAATAAAGTCAAAGATGATACAATTTCTTTTACCAACTGTATGCATTTACGTTAAGATTACAGTTCCACTTTGTATTGACTTTGAATGGGAATTTAAAGTGACTTGTCCAGGTGTAGATGCCTGCACTAGAAACATCCATCTTTAATCAGAAGAACCCAGTTTCTAAGATGCCCATTTCATGTTGCAACAGCTACTTGCAAAGAGTCTTTTGCTGTGCTAATCTGGGTGCCTATTTCACAACCAGAAAATAGGAGTCTCAGTGCCTCATATGCTCAAGAGTACCAGCTTTTGGTACTCATAACTCTCAAAGGCTGCATTTCATTAATTTAAGAGCAGGTGGTGATTATACTATACCTGTTTTCTTGCCTTCATAATGCCCAACAGTAAAAGCCTAGAAAACAAGGCTTGAATTTATTAAGCATTCCAGCTCAGGTAGGATGAATAGATAGTGTATCCCTGTAGACTGCTGTGTAGGACCCATTCCTGTGATGTGTGAGAAATGACAAGAAGACAACCTGGAGCTTAGATCTCCACTCTGTAGTGGCACTGAGCTTTGCAACACAAATAAACATTATCTGGTTTGACCCAATGAAAATTAATGTAACTTCATACACATGCATACATCCAAGCTGAGCTGAGAGGGCCAAGTAGTCTCAGTCTTCTGTTTGTGTGAATATAAATTTCAGAAGCGTATGACTGATGATGGTTGAGTGAGGAATATTTGCCTTTTGCAGTGCATGTTACTAACCTTAAATCATTTATCACAGTTATCTTCTCAAGGAGTCCTTGTGAAGAGAATCAGGAGGATTTCAGGTGAAGTCTTTGCGTCAGTACTATCTAGGACCAAGGAGTGTGTTCAGAAGGGCTTTAATTACTATTCAATACCTCAGAATGAATTAATAAACTTCTTTTGAGTTCAAAGACCACAAAATCAGGCCTTCTGTGATCGAGAGAAACTCAGGAGAGGGGTATTGCTGTTTCTTTTTATTGACCACTCAGGAGAGTTTTGCTCACGATATTCAGAATGTCAGGAAACATTGTACTAGCTCACGTAAGCTGGTATCTGAGTCACAAGGATGAGTCTAGAACAGGTTAGCTCTGCTGCTGCACCATGGTGCTGATCGCGAAGCTTGAAGTCACTGACCCTTTAGTCCACAGGATATTTAGACAGGAGATCCTCAGTCAGGAGGCTTGTCCCTTGGTTATAGGGAAGCACAGATATTAACAGAATAAAATCCAGTGCTATAAGCCAATAATTGGAAAAAGCCAATTTTTCAAACTGACTTCTGTACCCAGGTTATGCTTCAGAGGTAATTCCGATACATAAAATAGTATAAGGACTGGCAAAATTGTGTACACTGTGCTTTCAAGGAAATAACACAGCAAACAGATCAGGACTGCAAGAGCTTTAAAGTGAGGATAGGGATGGGAAGGCATAATTATTAGATCTGCTATGGAAATTTGTTTCTAGATATTAAAAAATAAAGGAGAATGTTTTTGTTATATGGCATACTTGTAGGTCATCTCTCCTTCATCTGACCCTTTCAGTAATTAACAGTCACAAAGATGACCATTATAGTCTTAATTTTTAAATGCCATCTACCATTTCCTCTGGACCTGCAGGGAGATCTCTCCCCCAGCAGCTTAGCAGAACTACAGTAGGGCAGTAACATTCTTTAACTCATTGACAACATAATCACACTAAACCCCACCAAGATTTAGTTATTGCTGATTATTATTCTGTCTTCTGCTCTACTTTCGCCTCACATGCCGCTCACCTCACTCGTTGCCATGGAGATGCTACACAGTATTAGTCTAACTTTAGATTAGCCTTGTAACCTTGCATACTTTAAAATTCTTGATGTTTCTTAGCAACTTGACTGAGAATTGAAATAGTTCAGCTATTCTCCTAGACACTGAAACAATGAGTTTACCATCCCTGAGCATACATTTGTTGATGTTCAGTGAAGTTACCTGAGTGTAAAGGAAGATCTCACATGAGTAAATCTTTTCAGATTGAAGTCCTGCAAGAAGATGCATTCCAATAGACTTTTTTTTTTTCCCAGCAGGTACAAAAGCATAAGCTCAGAAAAAGGTGAATGAATTAAATGTTAACAATTTTGGAAAAAAAAAATCTTGAAAAAAATGGGATTTGACAAAAAGATAAGATGCATACCCATATTTGTACCAAAGTAGCATTGCAGGACTCAACCTCAAAGAAGCTTTCAGATATTAATTACCTAATCAAGAAAACTGCAAAAGTTGTTAGATAGGACACTAACTGTAAACTATCCTTGATATAACTCCATAGTAGTCAACAGAAGATGCAATTGTAATGGCTCAGTGTCACAGAAGAAGTTCCCCATGCAAAGGGAGGAAAGGAGGGGAAATTGCTGGGTGGCAGCATCTGTCCATTCATCTCCATCGGTTACAAACCCCAGCACTCCTCAATGTTAAAAAAAAGACACTTGGAATGGACAGAACTGCAGCTGGGAAATCTGAGTAAATCCCTCAGACAAGAATTATCTACACCAGTGATCCTGGAGACCAACACACTCATTTATAGAAGATGGCAATGAGACTATAGACATGTAGTTCAGCCTCTTAAGGGCCATATGAAACCTCAAGTATTTACAGAAATACAGGACAATGGGCATTTAAAATGGAAATGACAACAAGGAAGATCTGCTGATTTTAACAGGGAACAGAAGCAGGTAGCAGTTCTGCTGCTCTCCTCTTCCTTGTTTGGGGAATAACTGGTACGATCACTTCTATAGTCAACTCACTGTGAGTTTGGCTGGGTTTCACAAACATCACGAGGGTAGAATCAGACCAGTTTCAGCTTCTCCTCATAGGCTGTCATATAGCATGAGATGGGAAGAAACTCTAATTAAACAGAGATCAAAAACTCCAATCCTGAACATAAGACCATGCTTCTCACCCTTTTTTTGGGTAATTCATTTCACGTAACTCCAACCTCTGTCCCTCCTCTTTGGAGTAGAGCAAGATGCTTATGTCTAACTACAACTTCTCCTCCATCAAAAAATCAACTTTGAGTGTTCTCGCAGTAAGCTAATTGGTAAATGTCATCAGGAATGGTGAAATTCAGAGCTGCATTTTCTCTGACTAAGAGAAAGTCCAGAAAAAGAGAGTTATGACCAGAGCAGCTGTCAGGAACTCATATGAGTCACTCAACATAAGGGATGGGTTTGTATTTTTTGGAGGGAGAATTGTCCTTTTAACAGATTCAGAGTTTGCTAAAGAAAACCGCTATACTCTTTTAGTATCTCAGTTATTAGACTGCATGGCCTGGGAAAAGTAAATGTAAATCGAGGGGATTCTAAGAAATGGGATGAGTTTATTAACAGTTTGGGTTGACAAGTTTCAGTACACCGCATGTAATGTGAAGAGAGTTAGCTTGTTTCTAAAATTATCATTACTCTTTATACCCTCACTGAAATACTTCTAATGAAACCAGTGGGAGTTTTAGTTGAAAGTCTCGATTAATGTAAAGAAGAGGATGAAATATGAAAAATGTAGAAGAGGAGAAAATTGCTGATTAAATATCCAGGCTTCCCATATCTTATTCTTACTGAGCTCTAAATTTCTCTGTTATCAATGAAGAACAAAACTTTGGTTGTTAGTCATGTTACACATGGCATGTAAAACACCTTATCTTTGTTCAATTAATGCTAGTCAAGCAAAATTCTTATTCTTAAAATAGATCTTTCAGAAAAGTATGCAGCTGAAGTAGTAAAAAACTAGCCTAAAAGCCTATTTGATATAATTTCCATATATGAGCTTGCTAATGTAACCCCCTCTTGCAAGCAAGGTTCAGTTTACTGTTTTAGTTCAGTAATTGCACTACATTCATATTTACTGAAAGTTGCCAAAATTCCCCTGAGATGGATAAGATTGCAATAGCTAATACCAAATCCAAGTTTTGAGCAATATAACCCTACAAAGGTAGATAGATAGATAGATAGATAGATAGAGACATGATTTTATATACATACATACACACACATACATAGAGGAACAAAATTATTCTTCCTCTCTGATTTCACTGATTTCTAGAGTGAAGCTCAGGGCTAATTTACCATCAAGTTATGTTATGGAATGAAGGCAAAAAAAAGACAAAGTAGAGGGTGTGTTAAATGAGATTGAATTGTGTTTATATAATTCAGTGAGAATCTGAGACGTGAAAGAATTATAATTATACTCCAGAACAGCAAAATTTAATTTGTTTTTCTTAAAAATCAAAGCAGAGAGGATGATTATCAATAGGTTGACTCAAGTGCAGTACAATTCAATCACAGTTTAAACAAATTTGAATGCTACCAGACAAGGCTTTGAGATTATCTAAATCCTTTTGCAACCAATAGCACTATTAGTATGACCCCAGTTGTTTTAAGTTCAGTTTTGTTTGATGGTAGGTTTTGCATCTAAGAGCTTGGAAACATCCACATAAGCAGACAGCTTGTGTTGATCTGGAAAACCTTTGACAAAGCAGAGAAAGTAGAACAAAGCTAAGCAGGAATTGTTTAATATCTGAGCTGTTTTAATACTCAGTACTAAGCCTCCATCAGCTCTAGTGCTACAGGGATGATGACCATTAAATTTGTGGAAAATAAACATCAAGCCCATGGAAATCAGTACAAATAGGTTCACTGCGACACAAGAAGTGAGTCATGTCCTACTTGTTCTGAAACTGTGGGGGGCCATTTTTGCAGTGCAAATGAGCATAATCTGGGCCGTTGTCCATTTTAGAATTTTATTTCCAAATGGATTAGACCAAGATAGATAGACATCACTTCAGAAAATAGCTTCCATGGTAACACTTTCCCTTTATTATAAGTGAAATAAATTAAAGCACCATTTTCTGAACTGTGTTCTTACTGTCAGGAACACAACCAGCTATTTATCTTCCCAGGAGATCACCTCCTTTTTACTGACTGCCATTCTATTTATACACAAAGTCTACTCTGTAAATGAAAGATTTATTCATTTCTCAGGAAAGGGTCAGCACTTCTAGGCACAAATTCCATCTGCTGTCAGATCCGTTATATCGACTAATAGCTAAAGACAGATGGGGGGGGTGATTTTGTTCAGGAAACCAAGTCTGTCTCAGTACAGAAGAAAAAATAGTTTATTAATGTCCAGGAGAATTAGGAGATTGCTTAAGTTATTTCTCTAAAGGGGGCTAATTCCTAGAAGGGCTTTGTCTTTTTTTGAGCTTGGAGCATATTTTAGGTTTTGATCCAAGTCCTGCACTCATGACTCTTGGGAATATGTGGGCACAGAATTCCTTCGCTTGTTGCATCAGATACAACTGAAGGGGTGTAGCATCTTGGATTTCTTTACAAACTGAAAATACACCCAAGATTGGCAGACGCTGTAGCCCTTTGCCACCTGGGGATCTGTAAAGCCTTAGGTGCTTTGCTGTCAGCTCTTAAGTTTGAGACCAACTCAGGTGAGGTGTCTCTACTCCACAGTCACAACCACCACAGCGCAGGTGTGTTTGGGTGCTGCTGGCTGACTCCTGAGCTGCTGGTGGTGAACTGAAGCTCAGGTCATCCCAGCTGATGTGCTGGGAGGGCAACGGGACACAGCACCATGAATACAGACAGCACCATAACTATAGGCAGATATCGTGTTCAGTTTTGGGCTCCCCAATTCAAGAGAGACAGGGACCTACTGGAGAAAGTCCAACAGAGAGCTATGGATGATTAAGGGACTTGAACATCTCTCCTATGAAGAGAGACTGAGAGAACTGGGGCTGTTTAGCCTTGAAAAGAGGCAGCTGAGAGGGGATCTCATTAACATACACAAATATCTGAGGGAGGGGTGTCAGGAGGAAGGGGACAATCTCTTTTCAGTTCTGCCCAGCAATAGAACAAGAAATAACAGGTTTAAGTTAGAACATAGGAAGTTCCACCTCACCATGAGGAAAAACTTCTTTACTGTGAGGGTGACAGAGCACTGGCACAGGCTGCCCAGAGAGGTTGTGGAGTCTCCTTCCCTGGAGACTTTCAAAACTCACCTGGATGCGTTCCTGTGTGGCTGCCCTAGGGGATCCTGCGTTGCAGGGGGGTTGGACTGGATGATCTCTAGAGGTCCCTTCCAACCCCAAACATTTATTCTATGATTCTATGCTGGTTCCATCCATCCATTTCACTGGCTGGAAATCTTACTTCCTCATAAGAGTTCCTGCTATATTCTAGTGTGAATGACCTTACTTGAGCTAGTTTACCTTAAGTGGAGTCACTAGAGGCAACATCTCCTCTGTGCGGTGGAGAATGATGCAGAGATAGCAGCGCTACCCTTAGGCCAGGAAGCTGTATAAACGAATCAGCCTGTCTCTGTGTCTGAAGTAATTAGTTCTGATGAAGGGCAGAAACCACTGATTCGTCTGTAGCACCACCCTGCACTGATCTGCTCTTAGACCTTAGACAGTGTTTCCTGTACTGTTTATACTTACCTTAGTCTTTTAGGAAAATACTTTTTATTAACAGCCACTGTGATGACAAACCCAATACCTGACTTTAGCTTGAGCTGTAACAAATGGATGTCAAACTGCATCTGCTTCTCTGCAGCTGCAGTAATTTAGAGCAAGGATTCATGTTGGACTTTGTCCTTAGAGGCATCAGCTTTAAGCAGCCTTAAGAAAGAGGCGAGAGGATTTAGCATTTCATCAGGCACAGTCTTAGTCAGAGGCACGTATGCACACACATAAATGTGCCATGCTCATATGAATACAGAGAATACTCCTTTATGACACAGCAGCTATACTCCAGTGCTGTCACTTTCTAAAGTTCGTATTAAAATTCTGCATGAATTGGTCTCAATCAAACTAGGAGTACATTTCTTATCAGGATGCCATTATATCTGTCTCGTGTTGTTTTGGATGTCAAATCCATTGTGCTCCTCATTGCACTCTGTAAACATTGTCTCTGTTCTTGCAGACAGGTTAGGACCCCTTAATTGGATACAGTTTTTAACCATTCATTCGCATTTCCTTAAAATTATTCCATTTAGCTTAGTATCAAATTTCATGTACACCTTTACCAAATATTAATGTCAGAAAAGTAATGTCAACATTCTCAGCTTTTGTAAACATTTTCATATTTTCTCCAATTTAGTCCATTAGATTATTGCTATTTATCTTCACATTGCAATATATGACTTCTTTTTTATTTTTAATATTGGTAAATCTAAGCTATGATTTTCCTTTGTTTTGGTGATGATGGTTTAAAATATGCCGCTTCACGTTTAATTGCTGGTTTCTACACATGATCATAAAGATGCTGGGATAAAATTCCTGATCTGTAATGCTAGACTGTACTCTGGAACTGGAGTTGTGGTTTGAGTAGAATTTTTCCTGATGGGTCCTACAGAATTTGTATGGTGTTGAGGTTTAGGGCAGGACCAGCCTGTACATGCTGACAGATGCTCGCTAACCCCTGTCTGTTCCCTAAAGAGGAAGGGGAAAGGGAATGAGACAGAGAGACTTACGGACTGGAAAAGGAAATTAAAACAGCTTTAATAAAATAATAATATTTTTAATAAGGAAATAATGAAAATAATGAAAATATATGCAAATATACATAAACCCAATATGGAACCTGACTCTCTCCTCCAATAGCAATCAGCATTGATGCCGCAGAGCAGGCACGCCCTGTGGAAGCCCCAGGCTCAGCACAGCATGGAGCTGGACACAGGAGATGTATTCAGGAACTCAGGATCAGGATCAAAGGCAGAAGATCAGATGGAGTCCTCCTTGGATGCTGGCCACTGAAGAATAGAGATTAATCCCTGAAGAACAGAGATTAATCCCTGGGATCCCTCAGCTTTATACTGAAAATGATGTATATGGAATGAAATATTTTTGTTGGTCACTTGTTCTGTTTATTCCTCACCGGAGGTGCAACCTTGTATTTCCTTGTGATGCTTTTTGCTTCTTGGCACCCCCAGCATGGCACACAAAATCCAGCAGTGACCTTGGTCACTACAGAAGCAAGTATAAGCAAGAGCCTTTCTGCATACCAGTCCCAGCCAGTAAATGGAAACATCAGGTGTTATCACTGCTAGTAG
>NW_009715226.1:21465-39168 GCF_000703405.1 Apaloderma vittatum
TGCAAAAACATGCTGCTAACTTCAGAAAGTGCAGCCTCTCTTAGAAGAGACTGAGCTGAAAAGTAAAATCCCTGAACAGAATTTATTCCGTTTAGCTCAAACCAGGACATATGGTTATACAAGGTAGGTTGTTACTGAACTGCGGCTGAGCATTGGAGTGGGATCCAGTGTGGCCTTGAAACTGTATTTCAGTGTTTTATAGTATGTGCAGACCAGTTCTTTCTTACAATGAGGGTGGTGAAACACTGGGACAGGTTGCCCGGAGAGATGAGAGAAGCCCCATATGTGGAAACATTCAAGGTCAGGTTGGATGGGGCTCTGAGCAACCTGATCTAGTTGAAGACGTCCCTGCTCATTGCAGGGAGATTGAACTTGATGACTTTTAAAAGTCCTTTCCACCCCAAAACATTCTGTTCCTATGATTTCAGTGGGATATGATAAGGCCACCAATGACAAGACAGTATCTTTGTCTTGTGATAGATGCTTTGGAAGTATACATGGAAATTCGTAATAAGCTTATGAATATAAACACATGATCTTCCCCTTGCATACGTTGTGCTTTTTTGGTACTAAGAATAGGTAACCCAGAGAGAGCAACTGGAGTTCCTGGTGAACTTTTTTTGCCTTAGTTGCTGGTTCAGATATATATCATGCATATTTTCTAAAAAAAATGTCAAAATTGAATCTCTGATGCCAATAGTCTATCCGAAGTCACCAGATATCCAATTTAAAAGTTAGTAAAAATACTTTTTAAAGCTGCATTTGCCTCTGTTTCCACATCCATATCACAGATACATTAACAAGAAACATGGAGATTGTCTGGAAGTATTTATACAGCACTTAATCAACTAATGGAATGGATCAATATAGACGGAATAGGTGAAATAATAGTGAGAAAGAGAAATCACTATAAAATAAAAACACCCCAAACTGTCCAGGAGATAAATGAGAGATTGTCATCGTCCATTTATTTTTTTATTTTTCTTTCATATTTCTTCTTTCCAGAGTAGAGCTAGAACATTTCATTGCTGCAAGTCAGGGCAGTAGTAGAGGAAAATTGTGAGAACTGTTCCTAGTGTCCAAACAGGATATAAAAGAGATAAATATGTTTAAGGCCTCAAGACTAACAGTTACCTCCTTGGCAACTTAATATATGAAAAGGCCATAAAACTTTCTGAACATTAATGATTTAAGTTCCATCTCAACTTCTTCAGCTAAGTCTGAGAAGGATTTCTGTTGTCCCTTATAAACGGGGAAATGAAAAAGTACAAATCAAAACTGCTTGACTGAATTCTTCCATCTGTAATACAGCTGAAAACAACATATATTGTTCCAATTGAAATATCTCATTGCAGGCAATCATATAGAGAGATTCAATGGAGTTGCATAAATATGGGCTTCTAGTGTCCTTTGGGATTCTGTAGGCTGTCCCAGCTCCAAGAAAACATATGTCACCTATAAGTCTTAGGGAAAATCTAATCCCCAAGTAGATGTCTTGGCTATTTATTTTTTATTTTTGTTGTGTTTTATTATTTGAAAAAAAAAAAAAAAAGCTGTATGTGCCTGTGATCTAGGGCTTAGGCTCCAATGGAGTTCCAGTCCCTAAAGCTGGTGGAGCCTAGAAAGCTGTTCAGGTCACCTTCAGTTAGACATTAGGTGCAAAACCTGCTTATCTTGGCACTTGCCTACTGACAGCTGGAATGCCTGAGGGTGCCAGGCACATCCATACAAAGATGGTAGACACAGTTGCAAGAAAAAGGATGTGAACCTTTTGGAATTTCATGGTGTTCTGAATTAATTTGTCATAAATTATGATCTGACCATCATCTAAATAAAGAGTATTGACAAATATCATGTGCCTAAAATAATAACACAAAAATAATTCTGATCCTCCAAAAGGTTCACATACCTTTTCCTGCAGCTGTATGATACCGGATCTAGAGGATGTCTGCCTGCAGCATCTCCAAGGACACTGAATATTTATGCTGTGGCTCTGAACCCTTCTTCTCCACTGCCCATACTCAAGCAACACAGAGGTCAATAGTTGTAAGGTAGTACCTAAAGTCAATTTTGCTAATTTCAAACCAAATCCCATCTTTTGTGCCAGATGCAGGCAGTGGAAAATCTTGACTCTAGCTCATTTGTACTGTGGAGTTGACACAGGACCAATATTAATATTGTTGAAAGAAAAAGAAATAAAACTAGAAAGAATTTCCTCAACATGTGTATGAGTCTTGAGTGACAGTGCTTTTTGGTGCTGTGCTTGGCTTGTAAAATGGGGTTGTCTTCCTAGGATAATGTGGTTAATGACTTGTTCAGAGACAGACCTACAGAGCCAGAGTCTTTCCCAGATTATATTTCTATAAGCTAATACCTCAGGTTTAGTATTTATACACTGAATTATATGGCACAACTCCAAATCTCATAGCCTGCGGCAGAAAAACAACTCAAACTGGTGATTTCACTTCAGTGCATTTGTGTACTTTCTATTCTTGAACAGCTCTTGATGCATCAAGAAATGTGTACTCTGTAACCAAAATCTTATTTAACAGAAGGGGAGAACATATCTTTTAGGCTTTACCTTGCCTTTTATTGGACCTAAATAGACATCTCTACTTTTTTTCTGCCTACATTTTTGTTCCCACAGAAACTGTTTAAAAAAACCCAATATGCTAAACCAGGCCAATGTTCTCCCCAATAATGTTTATTGAATGACATCACAGTTCAGTTCTGCACATTACACTGTTTAGCCTGGAGAAGAGAAAGCCCCAGGGAGACCTTATAGTGCCCTTCAAGTACTTAAAGGGGGCTTCAGGAAAGAAAGGGAGGGACTCTTTATCAGGGACTGTAGTGATAGGACAGGGGGTAACAGTTTCAGACTGAAAGAGGGTAGATTTAGATTAAAGTGGTGAGGCAGTGGACCAGGTTTCCCAGAGAAGTTGTGGAAGCCCCCTCCCTGGTAGTGTTCAAGGTCAGGTTGAATGGGGCTTGGAGCCACCTGATCTGGTGGAAGATGTCCCTGGCCATGTCAGGGAGATTGGAACAAGGTATATTTAAGGTCCTTTTCAACCTAAACCATTCTATGATTCCCTTCTTCACTGCAGGGGTGAAATGTCACAATGCTCAGCAGGGTTTCCTCAAGCTAACATGACATCATTTGCTCTACCTCATATACTTCTTTTTCCCTTTTTCCCCCTCTCAGATGAATACCCCACTCTTGCTTTACTCTTCTCCTATGAGGCCTGGCTTTGCTGATTTAATGCTCTTAGATGATAATCTTATCCTTTGCAAGTGACTGGAATTAACCCAGTACCCTCCTTTTCATAGCTTTTTATATTTTTCACTCACTGGAATTCCTAATATTTATTTCATACTATGTTCTCCACTATTGTTTTGTTATTTTAACCCCAGTTTGGTCCTGGGCACCTTCTTTTCCCTTCCGGTGCCTGAAGTGGTAAACAATTTTCTGTACTTTTACCTTGCAGGATTAACCTCAGGTGAAGTCAGACCATTTTCATGAATACTTAATTTTTATATGTTTCTTTCTTTAGAAATAATGGGGGAGAAAACAAGTAAGGCAGAGGGAAATGATGCTATGTTTAACTACGAAATCTACTGGATTATAAATAGAATTGACAATAGCACAAATTCACAAATCAGATTTAATTGCCAGAATGAATAAGAAGTTTCTGCTTCTGGTTTCATTAAGAAGGCATTTTCTTTTTTTTTGTGAATCATTGCAACTTGGTGAACTTTTCAGCTCCTGTGATAACACAGATGTCCCCTCTTCCTTCTGACATCAGATAGGTACCTTTACATTGAGCAACTCACACTGAGACTGTTGATACTTGTCAACTCAAAGCTTCTTGCTCTGGCTTCAGTGTAGTTTGCTACCACTGAGACTTCACCCTCTTTGACGCCACAGTGCTGGGCTAGGAAGTTGTAAAACCAGCCCACCTTATTTATATAAGCTTCCTGTTGCTTCCTGTTAAATGTTAATAAACTGGGATGCTTACTGGTCCTCTTTGCATTGGTCCATGTGACCGAGACCTACTGGGGTGACTTTCAGGAGTTGGTCAAGACATGCTCCGCAAGAAGCAGCAAAGACAGGAAACCTGTTTCCTCTGAGCCCTGGTTGAGGTGGTCAGTTTGAAGCAGTGCACAGAAGGTCTAGAGCTGTACACATGTTCTTTGTCGCTAATCTGTGTCTACTGAGAACACCCTATAGTAATGTCTGCATGCATAGCTGAGTCTGCCTAGGAGCATTCCTAGGCACAGGAGCCAACTGGCAAGTGTTATAATAAACTCTTTTATCCTCCAGAGCAGAATAGCTCTATATGTACTGCATATTGGGAAGAGTCTCTGGACTACTCTAACTTGCAGACAGTGCTCTGGAGCTTTTGGAAGACTGTTAATAGGCATGGGCTAAAATTGCAGCAGGGACTGTTCAAACAGTTTCGTGGTACAGTCTGTCATATTTCCACGACCAAGAATATTCTCCATCTCTCTCTAATCTACTAGTATAATCACTGCCTATACAGTTTGTGCAGTAAAGTTGGCCTCCTGGAGTACAAAGCACTCTGAGCATATTTATGTACCTGTGTTAAGGCATCATTGGAGATGAATCTATGAAAGCCAGAGATTGAGAAGTGCAACATGACCATCGAACATGCTTGGACTCAGGTGAGGATCTGATTTTAGTTTGACGTATAATATAGGCATTGCTTTCATAGACTGGAAATAAGTAGCAAAAACTTTACCCTTGAAACCCAGAAAAATAAGCACTCTGTCATTAATTATAAGTCTGGAATAAATTCCCGACATTATGTAGGAATCAGGAGATTTCTGTCAGCGTCATGCAACACTTAAAAGGCATATATACTGGATATATATATTTAAAACCTTAAGTTCAAGCCAACAGGGAGAACTCTAGAGAGTTAGTGAAAATACAGTTCACTCTCCAATTTATTCTGTCCATACAACCCTCAGGCAAAATCTTTGCTAACAACAGTAAGTCACCATAAAAACATTTCTGCAGACTCTCCTTGCCTTGCTGCCACCCACTTAGCAACCTGCTGCATTATGGTGAAAGCACTGAAACTTTGGTTACAGTCATTGCTTAGTTTATTTTACAATGATGTCAACACCAAGCAGGGTCTGAATGCAGGTCTACAGCAGAGAAATCATCAGTGAATTGGTCTCTCAAAAATCTGAAACACATTAAAGAGATGCTGGAATTTTATGATCAAGCAAAAATTTGGTTTTGCAGGAATTTTTGGCTTCACGGAAAGGACAATCAACAATTAAACTTTCTGAAATGGTCCATGGGAAGTCTATTTGCAACCATGTTAAGAAAACATCATGATAAGGATATAAAAATACCTGTCATCCTTAAGGAGGAAGAATAGTTACAACAAACACCATTGCTACAAGATGGAAAGAAATTGTTTTGACAGTGTGGCCAGAATTTCAACTATGGGAGCATGAACATGTATTTAATAAATGTACATGTATTAAATAAAAACAAATGTAGGGTCAGAAAGATACCTAGACATAAAGTAATTATAACAGATCCCATGTTTCTCCCTTCACATCTCTGTTTTGTCATTGCATTTGTTTGCTTTTATCTCAGGTTTCATGACTGAGTTCAGGCACCTAACTGTTCTGAAATAGCAGTACAAGAGCTGATAGTCCTCACCTAGGACCTATGAACCCCCTTCTCAAATGCTAAATCACCAGTGAAGTCAATAAGAGCGTCTGCCAACAGTTTGTGCAACAGGGCTCTTTCACAGGGCCCACAAGGGTACCTAGTCACTTCTGGGCACCCCTGAGAGACCAAAGCATTCATAATACTTATTTAAACTGGAAATGAAATGTATTTTTGTAAGTTTCAAGTTCAGGGTGACTGCATTACCAAGACTTAGATCTACTATTTGTCTCTTATTGATGCTTAGCAGTCACACAATGACATAAAGAACTCTGCAATTAGCAGGCTTCTCTTTCCAGAATTTTATAACCCCAGTTCATAGACCAGCTCTTACATGCACAAGTAAAATGGATGTCCCAGAGGATGTCATTTTAACTATTGCTATTACTGTTAACATCCAGTACTGACAGTCCCAGAAGTCAGAATGACAGATTATCCTGCCTTGGTGCACTCAGCAGAGCAAAGAACAGTCACACTAGTAAACACCGAGTCCAGATGGAGCAGTTCTGGATCTCATCCAGCTCTGCCTCAAATTTCTCATCTGAGCATGGGTAAATCTCTTAACTCTGTGATACTTGTAAACCTTCTTTCATTGCCCTATATCATGACTCTGTTGGTTCTCTGGGCTAGGACTCTCAGTAGCAGCATATAGTAGGCTCGGCTCAGAGGGCCTCTGCCATAAACCTGATCACCATCAAACTTAAGAGGCAGGTGAATCGTACTGGAAATATAGTAAGCAATGGACATAGGCCAACACATAGAATTTCATGTTCATATTTTTCATCATAGAATCATAGAATGGCCTAGGCTGGAAGGGACCTTGGAGATCATCTAGTCCAACCTCCCTGTTTTGGGCAGGGATGCCACCTCTCGACTAGACCAGGCAATACATGGGGGCCAAGCGGGAATTGAACCCAGGACCTTGGTGTTGGTCATTATTGTCAGCGCCGCGCTCAAACCACTGAGCTAACCGGCCCCCTAGAATGAATCCCAGCTGTGGAGCCCAGGGACCTGGAAGAGAACATTTACATTTCTCCTGCCATTTCTTGCTCAACAAGGATCATACTTTCATATGTGCCCATTTCTCAGAGGCACAAGGAGCACCCATAAGAGCTAAATGAGCACTAAAATGCTGTGCCCAGGACAGAAAACTCCAACTACCACCAGTTGCTGACCAGAAGGGATACAGTTTTCAAGGGCTGCCTGATCTCATTCTTCATGTTATGTTGGAAAGGTGTGTGGAGGAGATGATTGTTAACACCTGATCTCCTCTCTCAGTGAGAGGTCCCATTAGAGGCTGCAAAGATATGCTGGCTAATCAGAGCTCAGTCTGTGTCGATTTTTCCTTCCAGCTGGTGTACAGCTATCAGTCCTTCTTTACATGCCAATTTACGTGACAAAATGCAATAATGTAATAGCCGTGTGCACAGCTTTGTCTGAGCCATGAAATAGCAGCTCACAAGGTGAACGGGCAGTCAATCTTCACAATGGCTGGCAGACAGAGCAAGAGCTGCAAAGAAATGTGTTATGATTTCGTCCTAGCTGGGAGCTTAACTCTGCTGTCACTGCCCTTGTAATTCCTGGACTGGGCTGTGTTAAAATTCGAATTGTATGCAAAGGAATAGAGGTGACACAAAGGAGACACAAAGCCTAGTAAACAAAGTCATGCACTGCACAGAATGGCCAGACAGAGCTTCCTTTTGGCTTTGATTTATAATGAATCAAAAAGCAGTGGCCTGACCAATTATGCACCACTTTGACTGTGCTGTGCTCTTTCTGCTGCAGTGATTTTTTTGCTAGAAGACACAGAGTTATTTTTACATTGTGTGTTTACATAGTCAGAGTCTTGCAATCTTTGCTGTCACGGGTTGAGAAGACAGCTGTGCCTTCCAGTGAAGCTGGCAACTACAACTGACTTGCAAATATTTCTATCTATGCAGTTAAGCTGCACTCTTCAAGGCTGAGAAATGCAAATTTCTTGTATTTCTTTCTGTGGTTTCTACTGGGATTTGAGGGAATTGAAAGCATCCGAGATATCCAGGGCAAAACTGAAGAGGAATGTGAGCTTCAAGATACTTTCAGATATTGCAGGATATTCATAGACCAGAGAGTGGCTTGTTCTACCTGTAGTATAGGACTCCTAATAGACAAATGTTCTTCCTTTCCTTGCAGGAATCTGAAAGGAAAAAAAAAATTAAAATAAAAACCGTCACTATTCAATCTGACTCTTATTTTAATTATGAATGTACAACCATTTGTTCTAGATATTGTAAGCAGTAAACACAGAAACCTAAGGTTAATGCTTGATAATATCCAAAGCACACTTGTGTGCCACTGAGCAGTGCTTGCATACATGGGAAGTGCAAATCCCATCATCCAATTAAGCCATGCATTATATTAGGTCTCACCTCACTGATGTCGACAGTAATTATGCTCATTCATGCCCAGGCTGAACTGGGTCTGTAAAATCACAAGGTTAAACCCAGATGCCCTTACACAAGCAAGACTCTCACAGACAATAGCATGGCATGTACTCTAAAAGATATTAATATTTGCCCTGTTAGAAAAAAGAAAGAGCTAAATGATCCATCACTCTTGAGGCATGTGGTGGTTTCCCACAGTTCCGTGGTTTCATCCATTCCCCTTTTCACAGTTTTGTAATGAAACTTCCCCCATTCCCTTATTGTTTGTCCACAGGTCCCTATTCACCCTCATTGACAGGAGGAGTTCCCTGGTAGTCAGCTCTGCTTTTCTTTCTCTCTTCTTCCTTACATCACTTTTCAGTTTTAACATGTTGCTGATAGCAGCTTTGTAAAGTATTTATTTCTTCACCAAAGTAGAGATAAAAAGGGGGTTTCAAAGGCAGCAATATGAAAATAGGAGCCCGAATATAAATAAGGGGGATTGAAAGCTTTTTATTTCAAACAATCAATATTGATAAGCATTGGCCAAAAAAAATCTCGGTTCTTAAAGAAAATTTTTCCCAAAGATTTTAGACCTTCTTCGGAAGAAATAGTTCATTGGATAGTCAGTAAATCTGACTGACTGAAATTAAATTAACATATATATGAAATGACATGATATAGGTATAAAGAATAGTTTCCCTAATTTTAAGGAAAAGCAGAAGACAGCATGTACAAAAGATGCAGGACTTAATGAGAACCTTAAGGACAATTTTAAGAAAAACTTTGTCACGTCTAGAAAAAATGGGATCATTTTACTAATGCAAAATGTTGATAAGCTTTAGGAAAACGAAGTGTTGAAAAATACTAATGTAGAATGTTACTGTAGCCATTTTACTTTGTTCATGAGAAAGTACAGCATGAGTTTCATTTCTGCACTGCCAAAATATATCTGAGAATAAAGAAACAAACTGGTTCTATGAGACTGTCATTTGTTGAAGAGGAAGCTCAGAAACCTAGAATTACATGTGATAGCTGTGCCTGTAATGTCTATGAATATTGAACACAGGACTTTTTCTTAAATTTTGGAACAAGAATATATTGATATTCTTGCAGTTTCTCGGGTAAAAGAATGCATTTTCCCTCACTGAGTACAAGAGACACAACTTGAGAGGTGCAAAAGCAATGCCTCCTAGGATGAGAAGGGTGGTATGCCCAGTGATGAGTGATTCTGCAAGAATGAACATGAGTTACACACAGCTATATATTCTTGGACTCAATTAGCTGTGCCACAGGTTTATTTAGAACTCTGATTAATGAAATAGACATAAAACTGAAGGAAGGTCTTAATTTTATTTCTTTGCAAGCATGAAAATTGGAGCTCAATGTGTATAATTGCCTAATGCTCTAGCACAATAGTCTGAATATCTACATCAGTATTAATCCCCCAAAAAATACAAAAAAGAGGATTATTTAATGCAATTTTACTTCTGAACAAAAATTTGTGTTACATATTGAATGAAAAACACTTCTTTCTGAGAATGTTTTAATCACTTAGGCTTGAGATTTTGCAGATACCTACAAAATTGATAAAAATACAAGAAATGAGCATTATATTTATAAATATTAACCTATAGTGAAAGTAACATAATGTCCCCTAACACATATTTGTTTTATCATTGTATTCCAGTAAGAATTACTGTTCTATTCAACCAGTCTGAAGATATGGGAAAAATAATTATGTTGTTCGATTTGTGTTCACATCCTCTATCGTCCAGCTCCCAAATCCTTTCTCATAATACAAATTGGAATCACCTAGTGAGTAAAAACTTCCTTACTTCAGGGCTGCATCCAAACTTTAAACTTTTAGGACAGCCATTCTATGTTTCTATGATTCTATGATTCAGGTTCAACACTGGTTTGGATGTAAGAAATTCTTTATTTTTGAATTGATGATAGAGCAATAACCCTTCAGAATGCAAAGGGTATGGAGATGGTTTTTTTAAATGCTATGAGAGAAGTCAATTTTTATTGGGAGCTTGAAGCCTTGAAAAAATGGCAGTAATATATGAAGACATAGGAGTCATTGATGAAAATATGAAATACTGTTTAAATTCTAGGACATTTATATTTAACAAATGGAGAAGTGAGATTCTGAGAGGCTGAGGCAATGAAATCTACTGAAATTAAAGAATTTCAGTAAAGGATTTGTTTTGGGGAGAAATAGTTTCAGCATGTGAAAACTGAATCTTTTTAGAAATAAAATTAAAACTGGGAAAACTACATATAGCCACAATCCATCAAGACAAAACAACTATTTTTAGAAGGCATTGTCTCAAATATCTCCTTTAGGTGGCAGAATACTTTCACAAAATACATCAAAACTGAAGCAACACACTGCAAGGATCCGGGGCAACTGGTAGGAATATGCAGTAGAATTGACAGTGCTGGTGTAGTGTGCACAAGCCATGTTCTAGTGATTAAGGACATAATAAATGAGTAAATAAAACACAGTTTTTTACTGCTGTCATAGTGATTGCATCTTTTAAACTTCATTGACGGATGTGATATCTAGTGAAATATATTTTATTCGTTTTTATTAATAAACTGAGGCTAGAGGAAACCTAATTTCTTTCTACAGTTACCTAACAGGTTGTTATACTGAAGATGGAACCATACTTCAGAGGTTCACAGTGATAAGTACAAGAGGCAGTGCACAGAAATTACATTTTTCATTAGGTATAAAGAAAAAAAATCTTCGTACAGATGGTGCTTAGACAGTGGAACAAGACTGGCCAAAGAAGCTGCAGAACTTCCATCTCTGGAGGCTCGGTGCCCATATAGATTACCTGAAAATATGGTTTTCTTTTTTGTCTTTTGTGGACTTCTAGCAAGCAGTTGGTGGATTTCCAGGGAAATGAAGATTGCAGATTGAAAACAACTGGAATAGGCTGAAAGAGACTGGCCTTTCTGTTCTATACCATAGTTTGTTCAGCTGTAGTTGTTTTTCTCTAGATAACACAGCTATAAAAAGCCGATTTCCTCTGTAATAGTATATTTAATTTACTGTGAAATATTTAGGAAACTAGACCCTAAAGAGGATGCAGAAATTGTATTTTCTACCATAAAAAAACCCCCATGAATTCCACAGAGATATACCCAGAGAGATATCGTTTAGAGCTCTACTTTATTATTCCATAAAGAAAGTTTAAAGAATTTCTGTTTTCAACAGCTTGCAGTGGTGGCACACGGCTTCACGGAGTCCGATTCAGAGATGCCTTGCTTGCTCTGCTCACCTTCTGCTGCTGGCAGGAGCTGTGGACAGAGAAAGCCTCAGCTGCCGTGACCCTCCGCAAGGTCTCCAGTTCTTCTTCAGAAAAACTCCCCTCACAGCTGCTTTACCAGATGCTAAAAAGCATACACATCACAGAAAAAAAAGGTTTTGGTGAAATTTCTAACTTTTTAAATATTTTGGTCAAGTTTAAAATCTGTTTAAAATCTTCATGGCTGCAAATTTTGATTTAAATTTAATGATTACTATCTTCAGAAGGAGGGAAAGTATATTCCAGCTGTGTGTATCATAGGATCCTAAAGGCATTCATGTGCTGCATATTTAAAAATGCTCATAGCAACTTGTTCATCCTGTATGAAGAGACTTCTACAACTTACACACAACACGGCAATATCTGGAAATAAAGTCTGAACTGACAAATTTTGCCCCTTACTTTTCTCAAGCAGGATCAAGAACTTACCTGTGGAAATTTCTCCACCAAAGTCTGACACTCCTTTTTATTTCTTATCGTATTACTGCTGCCTCCCTCCCTCTCTGCTCTTCCTCCCCATCATAAGAAGGAGGTGAAAAGGCCCATAGGCATTGGCCAAGGACTGCACTATGTAGAGCAACTCTGGCAATCAGTGTGATCATTGTTACTGGAAGAGAAGCAGAAAGCCTTTCTGGTACTAAGAAAAACCCCACTGATTTTCTGAACATGGAGTTTCCTGTTGTTCTTGAAGGTGGATTTCTTTTGGTAGACAACCTGATTAGAAACAAAGTGTCTTCTTTTCTGTGTCTTATTTTCCCAGTACAGTTCTTCATAAGTCAACAGCTGATCCAGCATATTAAAAATTAAGATTGATGATGGCATATCTTCATTAAAAACCTTAATATACAACAGTACAGTCGTCCCTGTTCTGCTCAAGAGAGTAAAAATGATGAGCCAATCAGCTGCCGAGTGGAAATATCATCAACCTGTGGAGGTCAGATACTGAATATATTTGAAATATTCTGCAAAAAACAACTTCAGGGAATCTTAGTGAAAGTCTTTCATAAGGCATCAGCTAAAGCATGTCCTTTCTTTACCCTTTTGTTTGACTGATAGACCTAGCTTAGTGTGATCCAAATGTTTACTATGTCTACTCTCTATTACTCTCTAACAAAAAGACTTGAAGAGTTTCTTGGTTTCATAGTACTCTGTGCTCTAAAGTATGTGACATGTAATGAAACATATATATTGGAGATCTAGATATTAGATAAAATATCAACATTTTCATGTTAAATTTGCTGCTACAGAATAAACTTGACTTTTTTTTCACCTTGGTAATTTTTAGCTAACCTTGTTTTGCTGATAGCTGCAGATTTAGTAGTCCTCAATTATCTGATCTTTCATTTGTTAATATTGAACTTGATCCAATTTTTATTGCAGTATTACTCTAGATCATCTCATTTTATGAAATTCTCGACTTCACTGAGTTGACAATGTCTCTCAGCTTGACCTCCTCAGAAAATTTCATTACCTCCTCTCTTCTATTTACTAAGTTAGAAATCAAGGCGTTGTGAAGATACTCCACAGTGTCGATTCTGTGTTCAGGCTCCATTTCTCCTGATGCTTTCATTTGTTCAAATCTTCCTCTAAGTTCTTAAGAAATCTAACATTTAGATCCCCCCTCTTTCCAGCTTAGCTAATTCTTCTGATGTTATATTAAATGCTCTTTTACCAAAGTTGCAGTTACCCCAAAAGAAAACATATAGCTTTACCAATATTTGAGATTTCCTCTGCAAGTTCTCCAGAAATTCTGAAATGGGTCTGTTCTGTTACAAGTGCAGAATACCAACACAGGTCTTTTGTTAACCAGCTTAAAATGTTGGGATCTCCCTTTAGTGAATAGATTGGCAGTGGATATGAATCAACCAACCAAATCCTACTTCAGCACTAGGTGAATAGATCTCAACTTCTATGAAAGACACCTTTGTTGATTTAGGTGCCTACTGTTAGAGATTCAAATTTAATCAAATTCAGAGGTATGGATTTCATAGATGGACCACTTGGTGGATAAGGAACTGGCTGGAAGATCGCACTCAAAGAGTTGTGGTCAATGGCTCAATGTCCAAGTGGAGATCAGTGACAAATGGTGTTGCTACTGAGACAGACATTAATTAACATCTTTGTCGGTGACATGGATGGTGGCATCGAGTGCACCCTCAGCAAGTTTGCCGACAACACAAAATTGTGTTGTGCAGTTGACATGCTGGATGGAAGGGATGACATCTAGAGGGACCTTGACAGGCTTGAGAAGTGGGCCCAGGCCAGCCTCATGAAGTTTAACAAGGCCAAGTGGAAGGTCCTTGCACTTGGGTCAAGGCAATCCCAAGCACAGATACAAGCTGGGCAATGAGTGGATTGAGAGCAGTCCTGGGGAAAAGGATTTGGGCATATTGGTGGATGACAAGATCAACACGAGCCAACAGTGTGCGCTTGCAGCCCAGAAAGCCAATCACATCCTGGGATGCGCCAAGAGATGTGTGACCAGCAGGTCGAGGGAGATGATTCTGCCCCTCCACTCTGCCTTTGTGAGACCCCACCTGGAGTACCGCATCCAGCTCTGGAACTCCCAACACGAGAAAGACATGGAGCTGTTGTAGGGAGTCCAAAGGAGGGCTGCCAAGATGGTCAGAGGGCTGGAGCACCTCTCCTACGAGGACAGGCTGAAAGAGTAGTTAGGCTTGGTCAGTCTGGAAAAGAGAAGGCTCCGAGAAGACCTTATAGTGGCCTTCCAGTACCTGAAGGGAGCCTACAAGAAGGTTGGGGACTTTTTACAAGGGCCTGTAGTGACAGGACAAGGGGTAACAGGTGGAGCTGGAAGAAGCTGGAAGTTTAGACATAAGGAAGAAATTCTTTACCCTGGATGTAGTGAGGCACCGGAACAGGTTGCCCAGGGAGCAACCTGGTCCATCTCCGAAAGTGTTCATGGCTGAATGGAGCCTTGAGAAACCTGATCTAATGGGAGATGTCTCTGCCATGGCAGGGGGGTTGGAATTAGATGATCTTTAAGGTCCCTTCCAACCCTAATCATTCTATGATTCTATGATAAACTGATGACTCCAGTCACACAGCTTCCTGAAGAAGAACCCTTAAGATTAGATGGCACACAGCTCACTACGTTACAGGATATGATCTTGATGAAGTGCATATAAGACTACAGACTGATCTTTCTTGAATGCTTTATACTGTTTAATTTTGTATTTTTAGAGTAGTCTAGACTCAAATATTATTGGCCCTCATCGCTAAAAGAAAACCAACTCTCACCCAACCAGCCCACAACATATGCATCATATAGGCCATTTATTGAAATGAGTTTTTTTCCTTTATTTGTTCAGTCACTCGTGGTTTAGACTCTAGGAGTATTAGATTGCAACAGCTTTTCTTTAAACATGGGATGGATTGACAGAAGGAACAGTGATCTGCTTGATTCTATTAGCAGCATTTGGTGTTAGGTATCTTGAGTATTGCAGAGGTTAGTCACATAAATCAGAGCGGCAATACTGCAAGGGAATACCAGCATTTATAGCTCTTTTTGCTGAGATCAATGGACAGATATAATCCTCACAAGAGCTGTGCTTGGCAATGATTTCCTAAAACAGGGTTAACAGGGCTTACAGAGTCCAAGCTGAGAGAGAGAGACTGAGTGATGAAGGCCCCAAACAAATGTCAGGAAAGAGAGACTCACGAAGACACCGGTTGTGTTGTCTCCCTCTTTTCATCTTGAAATAAAGGGCTGGACCTAGTCCCTAGGTACCTGTAGGTAACACAGAAATTGTCCTTGTTCGAAAAATAAAACTAATAAAATCTACAGAAAAGTGGGGGGATACACACTGAATAGAAAATGTTCTTTGCATAGCATGGATACCTCACTTGCTTTCTGCTGCCTATTTCGAAATCTGACAGCCAAAATTTTTACTAAACTGAGAAGGACATGTGGTGGCTTTGGGCTGAAGTTTAAGACTGTATTGTAACTGCCATGTCATTAGGATTTCATACCCAATTGCAAGGATTTCCAGGCTTGGAATCTGCAAATCACCTAAGACACCGTTAATTAAATGCCATGTGATGAAAAAAAGCTTTATGGTAGGCAAAAGTTTCTCCTGAACAAGCCTGAGTGTCTCTGACATATGACCACTTTGGAACCTGAAAATCATAGAATCATGGAATCATAGAATGTTTGGGGTTGGAAGAGATCTCTAGAGACCATGTAGTCCAACCCTCCTGCCAGAGCAGGATCACCTAGGGCAAACCACACAGGAACATGTCCAGGTGGGTTTTGAAAGTCTTCAGAGAAGGAGACTCCACAACCTCTCTGGGCAGCCTGTGCCAGTGCTCTGTCACCCTCACAGTAAAGAAGTTTCTCCTTGTGTTGAGGTGGAACTTCCTGTATTCTAAATTAAACCCATTATTTCTTCTATTGCTAGGCACCAGTGAAAAGAGATTGTCCCCTTCCTCTTGACACCCACCCCTCAGATATTTATATACATTAATATCTTTCTCAGTCGTCTCCTTTCAAGGCTAAACAGCCCCAGTTCTCTCAGTCTCTTTTCATAGGAGAGATGTCCAGGTCTCTTTATGATCCTCGTAGCTCTCCGTTGGACTCTCTCCAGTAGGTCCCTGTCTCTCTTGAATTGGGGAGCCCAAAACTGGACACAGTATTCCAGGTGTGGTCTCACCAGGGCAGAGTAAAATGGGAGGAGAACCTCGCTAGACCTGCTGGACACATTTTTCCAATAGGATCCCAATGGCCCTCTTGGCCACAAGGGCACGGTGCTGTCCCATGGACAACTTACTGCACTCTAGGACTCCAAGGTCTTTCTCCATGGGGCTACTTTCCAGCAGGACATCCTCTGATCTGTACTGGTGCTGGTGTTATTCCTCCCCAGATGCAGGACTCTACACTTGTCCTTACTGAACTTCATGAGGTTCACCTTTACCTAGCTCTCCAGCCTGTCCAGATCTCGTTGGATGGCAGCACAGCCTGCCTGGGTGTCAGCCACCCCTCCCAGTTTTGTATCGTCAGCAAACCTGATGAGGATGCACTCTGTCCCCTCATCCAGGTAGTGGATGAAGGTATTGAACAAAACTGGATCCAGCACTAATCCCTGGGGAACAGCACTGGCCACAGGCCTCCAACTTGATTCTGTGCCACTGATCAAAACCTTCTGAACTCTGTTGCTGAGCCAGTTCACAATCCACCTTACAGTCTAATCATCTATCCTGCATTTCTTGAGTTTGCCTACAAGGATGTTATGGGATACAGTATCAAATGCCTTACTGAAGTCAAGGTATATGGCATCCACTGCTCTCCCTTCATCAACCCATTTGGTGACACTTTCATCGAAGGATATCAGATTAGATTAGTCAGGCAAGATTTCCCCTTGGTAAATCCATGCTGGTTACTCCTGATAACCTTTTCTTCCAATTGATTAGAGATGGCCTTCAGATTGAGCTGCTCCAACATCTTCCCAGGATTGGAGGTGAGGCTGACTGGTCTGTAGTTGCCAGGGTCCTCCTATTCCCCATGATCTTTCAAAGATGATGGAGAGAGGCTCAGCCACAACATCAGCCAACTCTCTCAGCACACATGAATGCGCCCTGTCGGGGCCCATGGCTTTGTGTGTTTTCAGTTTTTGTAATAGTTCTCTAACCAAATCCTCACTGACTAGTGGAAAATCATCCTCACTCCGTTTTTGCTCCCTTACTTCCAGTGACTGGAATTCCTGAGGACTGGCCTTAGGAGTAAAGACTGAGACAAAGAAGGCATTCAGTAATTCTGCTGTCTTTGCATCCTCTGTTATCATATCTCCTGCATCACTTAGCAGCGGACTCACTTTTTCCCTACTCTTCCTTTTCTCATTGAAGTATTTGAAGAAACTTTTCTTGTTTTCTTTCACTTTCCTAGCCAGACTGAATTCCAAGAGAGCCTTGACTTTTCTTGTTAATTCCCTACGTACTCTGACTACATTTCTACAACCCTCCTAATTAACCAGACCCTTTTTCCACCTACTGTAAATTTTCCTCTTCCATTTGAGTTTTTCCAGCAGTTCCTTGCCTAACCATGCAGGTTTCCTGCCTCCTCTACTGTATTTTCTTTCTGAGGGAATGCATTTATTTTGAGCCTGGCGTAGGCAGAGTTTGAATGTTGAACAGCTCTCTTGTGGCCCCCTACCTTCTAGAATCCTAGCCCATGGGATAATTGTAAGTATATCTCTGAAGAGGACAAAGTTAGTCCTCTTGAAGTCCAGGGTAGAAGTTTTGTTTACTACCTTTT
>NW_009715226.1:39199-40175 GCF_000703405.1 Apaloderma vittatum
CCCTAACAATACTAAACTCTAACATATTATGATCACTACAGCAAAGACTGCCTCCAAACTTAACATGTGCAACCAGACCTTCTTTGTTAGTTAATACAAGAGCCAGCATCGCACCTTTCCTCATTGGTTTTTCAACCACCTGCCGGTATTTAATGTTTAATATTACTGTTAAAGGTGTCCAATTTGCATCATAATACTAAAAAATGCAACACGTTCACCAACATTCACTTGTTGCTCACAATTACATTGAAGTATGTGATTTCCATGTGAAGTACTGCTGTCTTATGATGCTTATTTGCCGTAAATAAGCTTCAAGTGCTTCCCCACCCCAAGGTTAAAAGCAGCTCTTTTATGAAACATGAATTCCACTACATTTGCTTCATCTCTTCAAGGAGCTGTGCACCAGTGCAAAAAATTAACACACAAGATGCTTGAACAACTATACACAGAACAAAACTTAAATAATTTCAGCGAAGGAAAGCAGCTTTGGTTTTTGTGCTCAAATATTTATTGAAATTCTTACATGTCTCTTCCATCTGAAAAAAAAACAAAGAAGAAGTTGTTGGTTGTCTTTTCCTCCTGGTATTCAGAACTGTAACTGTTTGTCCCAGTAGCACTGTTTTTCACGTTTAAGAACAACACGGCAGTCTGTATTTGGGACCAGGAAAGTGCTCCGTGGGATGAGAAATAATATTTTTTTTTAATATTTTGGTCTTTGTTCAACAAGACATCTGAAAATGTTCGGGAGCCTTTCACTACAAATGGCATCCTGAATAGGGATCCAAGCCAATTACTAGTACCTTCAGTTTTATGTACAAACACATGTAACATTACAGTTAGGCTAGAAGCGTCCTAGGTAAAATGCTGTGTCACTGCAGTCACACATGAAATGAATCTGATTTTAGTGTGGTGAATATCTAACCAAATGTAAAGTTTAGGACTTCTACTTTTGTCCTGGGTTTGAGCTAAAACCCAG
>NW_009715227.1:0-1120 GCF_000703405.1 Apaloderma vittatum
AGCGTGGGGAAGGGACAAAGCAGTGGAAAGTACGGGAAGAGTGAGGACAGTGGGACTGAAAGTGGGAGGGAGAGACCAGAAGATGAAAAGGGATGGTGAAACAAAACGAAAGAAGGAGAATTGTGGGATTAAGGCACCTTTACCTAAACTTTAGTTCTAACCACAAGGCAACCATCCTGGCTAAAACATTAGAAGAGTGTTTGGCCCTCGAAAACCTAACCATTCTCGTGGCGTTTGATGTGGGATAATTGTCTAAAATTACTTAATTGCCTACATAGCATTGTTTGCTCATGGCAACATTGAGAGAGTTTCCAGGACAATGTGCAGCTGGTGCATAAGGAGCTCTCCCCACAAAGGTTTCCAAAACAAACTTACAGATCGGTAGCATTAGGGAATCTTGATGTTCTGACTCTAAGAGAAAATCTCATGAAGCACATGGAGGTACTGTGGTGAAGCTCTGTGAACACAAAGGAACCTGGAGACTTCAAGGAGCCAGCCGACTGCACATGTACTATCCTGGTCCAAGAGCCTGTCATCTTTTGATAGATGCTGTTCTTTGGGGGAACTGTGCTCATTATTATCTCATTATAATACCTAAACACACCTCTATCCCAAGAGCTGCCTGCCTCCGAGGTGCGACTACTCCTCACTGAGCTTGCGCATTGAATTTTTCTAGTCTATACCTTTAAACATGAACTGAGGAAAATTAACACCAATCACAATAAAGATATGCATGACTAGAGTCACTCAAGCTCCACCTGAAAGGTAACAAATAATATAAAAATGGTCCAAGAGAGGGGGGATATTAGGGAAGATCCCACCAACATCAGGGGAAATACCAGCAGGACCACCTCTAACTTCTGGGATCATAGAATCATAGAATGGCCTAGGCTGGAAGGGACCTTAGAGATCATCTAATCCAACCTCCCTGTCATGGGCAGGGATGCCACCTCTCGACTAGACCAGGCAACACACACGGGGACAGTCATAGAATCATAGAATTAACAGAATTGAATCAGCTGGAAGAGACCTAGAAGATCATCAAGTCCAGCCTTTGTCCCAGCCCTACCAACTTACTAAACAGTTCCGCCCAACGCAACATCCACCCTTCTCTTAAACA
>NW_009715228.1:0-9386 GCF_000703405.1 Apaloderma vittatum
CTGCCGGCCAGGGTCAAACCACGACAGCTCCTAACATGAATATCCGGAGGTCAGAACACCAGCCTGGTGCATTGCTGCACAGCAAACCAGCTGTACTGCTCCAGAGCCTCTCGCCTGACAAAAATCCACTAGCCTGTGGTTCTTAGCAGAAATTCTGACGTTTAACGTGCACATGTAACCAGTTGTTTGCTGGGGTTTTTTTTCCTGCAACTCAAATCGAAAATGACACCATCAAGAAAAAAAGAAGGCAGGGTTTTGGCTCCTTGATAAGTATATTTCCCTTGACACATCTCAGAGGAGTTGGACTTCACATGGACAAGGAGACTGCAGGGGGTGTCACAGCCAGCCCCTGTTCTTGGCCTCTGCATGAACTGATGCCTGACACTGCTTGATGGTGTGTTCCAGCTGGGCTAGCTGGCAGCACCCCACTTCCAACCTCTCCCTGGGGAAGAAAAGACAGAGGTTATCAGGACACAACAGACCCATTCTAGAGATGGGAATGTTGCCGTATACTCCTTTAAAGCAAAATTCAAAGGCATTCTAATACCACATTTTACCTCTATCAAAAGCAGAGAATACTCGGTACCTCTGGAAATCCAGACATACTTTTATCTTGATAGCAAAAGATCAAGTTACAGAGCTGCCTAATCATAACGTGTTGCGAGCTGTATCCTGCAATGACCAGTCTTCCCCGCACGGTTGACTTTTTCCCAGCTATAAAACTGCCAAAATATCTGCTCCTGTTTTTCCATTTAAACTCCAAAATCCTAATTTCTATCCTTTAGTTAGAGGATTTTGCAAACATACTTGCTATTGCACTCAGGGAGAAACCACAAAAATCGACCACAGACAAGGCAGCTGAATTTTTAAGAGTTTAAAAATGACCTCATGCTTATGTAAAAATTATTTTAAACAATTAGTAATGATTTTTCCACTCTTGCTTGTACAAGCATGATGGGCAAGAGATGCCAAACTTATGCGGTATTGCGCATCCCTCCTGCCTGCTCGCACCTTCCCAACAGCCCCTCGGCACATGAGGTACCCACGGAGGGTTTTTGCTCTGTTTACATGCTAGAGATCTGGACCCTACACCCTATCTAGCGTCTTCTAAACGCTACGAGGATACAAAAGCTTGTGGTACTGCTCAGGGACACGAACACAGTGTGGAGCTTTGGCTATTTAGCTCTAAGTATTCCTTTTCCTTCTCCAGATTTAAAAAACCCACGACCTTTGGATCAAAACGTCAAGATGAGAGTGTCTTTGGGGTATCCTGGAAAAGGAACAGTCAGACTACAAATGTTCTAGACAGGAATTTATCTCCCCAAGAATTCCGAAGCGAGGCTGAAGTAAAAACGTTTGCCAGTAGTTGAAGCAAGGCTTCATTTGCTTTGTATGTTTTCAAGAGGAAAACACTCCCATTCACTGCCCTACACGCCCCTCCTACAACAGTGTTCTTTTATTTATCCAAAGCACTTCCCTTACAGGAACTTTGGTTAATACAGAACATGCTAAAATGCTGCCTCAAAGCCCATCTGATGTGTCAGTAATTAGCTTACCGATATATCTTCTGTGAAACACACTCATAAAGCTCCTCAGCAGTGAATTTTATACTGCTGTTTATCTAAAACAGAGAACAAAGAATTGATGTGTTTATTTACAAAGTATCACACGTCAATTAAAATTACACAGCTAATCTAAGACATGGTTAAGGTATCACCTAACAGGCTCTCAAGGTGAGACAGTACCAAAAAAAATCATGCTATGCATTATAAGACCAAATATTACAAACTGACAATACGTATCAGTACATTATGACAGTATTTATGAGTATATAATGGAAGTGGTCAGTATCACTGCACCAATCTGAAAGACATTAAATAATTCTTTCTTCCCTCTTAATTTACCCTGTAATAGCAAAAGAAATTCTGACTCACATACATACAGGCCCAAAACCCAAACGTATTTGCCTGAATAGGACTGCAAATCTGAAATACATAACATGCTGAATGGAACAATACCTCTATTCTACTGCTAATGTTCATTTCAATTTCTCAAAATCTTTCAGCACTGATTAGTTAAACTTCACAAATAACTGGTGATTTCAATTTATCTTTTCTTTTCTCTGAACTGCAGCTGATATTCTCCATAGAAATACCTAATGCAATGTACCCTCTCTCTTCTTAATATGACTAAGCTAAGGAGGTTTTTGTGACTTTGAGGCTCTTTACTCGACAGCGAGTCATTTACATCAAAGGAATGCTCAGAAAGTCACGCAAGCAGCTCAAATACCGGTAGAGATTCGAGTGACTTTTGGTAGGTCCCAACCAAAAATACATTTTTATGTCCAATGTTCTAATCAGTGCGAAAAAATCTCCAAAATCCAATGATAAGACAGCTACCCTCAGAACTACTTCAAAATAAAAACGTGTAGCTGAACTGTATCTGACACAACATTAAAGAAAACTTCGTACCTCGTTGCTTATGAGGAAGTTATAGAGGGTCCAAATATCTTGGAAACTACTGGCTGGGGTCAAAATTCTGAAAAAGAAAAGTTTTGGGGATTTTTTTTTAAGCAAGTATAAAAAGATTCTGTGGAAGAGTTAAAAAATTAGAAATGCTTCATGGGAAGAAAAAATATCTAATTACTTTCTTTAAACAAAAAGGAAATTTTGATATTTGAAGAATTCCCCCCCCATCCCTTTGCACTCCTCTAACAGAATTAAATAAGCTTATTATTTCTGTAAGGACTTTCTATGAAGGTTTTCCTAATTAAAAATCCAGCTGCTGGTTTTATGAGAAATTTCTCTATACAGATAGGCAGAAACCCTGCAATAATTAAAAGCCTTTTGTTCCACATAAGCAAAGCCTGCTGCATTAATGTGGAGCACCAGCACGGTGACACGCGACTTGACGCTTTCCCACACCGGCTAAAGCTTTAACTTGTTCTTTCCAGCTTTTCAACACACAGCTCCAACACTACAATCATTTACACACCTTTTCTGCCACTTCTAATAACAGTGAGAAGGCAAAATGGGACCTGACAAGGGAGGTGTCTGTATGTACAACCCAGCACCATACGAAATACTGGGATTTTATTTAGCCAGCAACATTTCTGTCTTCCCCAAAATCCCATCCTTGGTCACCACGTTCCAAGCGGTGACAGAACCAGCAGAAGGAAGGACCCACTTTGGTCTCTCCGTAAGGCGCGGTGAAGTTCCAAGACGTGTGAACACCCTTCTCCACAAGGCTCCCAAAAGCATCCAATAAGGAAGTGATTCTCTCAAAATTTAATTACCCTAATCTACTTAAGCAGATCGAATGCAGTCACTCCTCGGCATTAACTTCATTTGCATTCACTAGACAGAAACGGCACCCTCTTATACATTACGAAATGTGCATTAAAATCTGTATTAAAAAACATGAAACACTTTACATATACTAAGAAATACTGATAAAATGCTGCCTTATCTTAAGCATGTAAATAACGATTAAGAAAATTACTGGATTTGGAAAAAAAAATCTTTTTGAGAAGCTCTGTTTACTTTCCCATGGGAAAGTGCTCAAATTCTCCCCTCCCTCCCATTGCAAGCTGTAAGCCTTTATAAATGAATTAATTAGGAATTGAAAAAAAAAAAACCCCACAGAAAACTAAGAGAATAACTGAAAAATCCCACTTCAAAAAGATGCAGTATTTAAATGGGCTGGAAGACCACGACATGCCACAGGATTTATCGTAACTACTGAGTTCGCTGCTTATTTCCATCATGATTTTATGTAGGAGTTACCCCTGTTACAAAAATTAGTCATGGATTCTTTCCCCCTTCGTTAGAAGAAGTAGCCAGGCTTTTTTTTCCCTTTAACTAAAACCACTTCACCTGCCAAGTGCAAGTCAGCAAGAGAACCAATTGGCTAGCTCTCCGAAAAATACCTCGAAGCCTTCCACCGCTACCTCAGTGAGAACACGATCAGCTTTGACAGCGTAAAAACCCGGCGGAGGCGATTTGGCAAACATCCTTGGAAACGCCAGGAATCCTGGCAGCCCCGATTCCCACCGGCGGACTCCGTGGAGCCATTCGCCAGCGGGACAAGGCATCAGCCCGAGCTACCGCGTCACCTGCGACATAAATAAATGAGGACAGCTGAGCCTGGGAAAGTGCAATTTCTGTGGCTGACGATTTTTGTGCCCCATTCTGCCTTCCATTTCCTGAGAAAAAAGGAGGAAAGCCGGCATGTTTGTTTTCGTAAAACTGAAATGCAAACCCCCACAAAGCGTCAAAGGGGAGATATTACATGTAACTTCACCTGGAGGCCCTTATGCGTTGCTACACAGGATCCTGGGGCAAAATACCTTCCCCACTGCCACTGCTGAGCTCCTGGTGGGAAACCCCTCCAGGAAGCAAGCTCTCTGTAGAAAAATGATGGAGGACAGGGGGAAAGGGCCGCTGGTGAGAGAAAGATCTGTATTAATAGTGGGATTTTGTGGAAGAGAAACCTATGCATGAGCTACAAAAAGGTGCCAGAAGAGACCGAGTGCAGAGTGGCCAGCAGGATGGCACAGCGCTGCCTTTCCCCCTAAACATCCTGTATCACCGCACAGCAGCCTGTCTGCCCAACCTCTCACTTCCCAGGGTGGGGAAGTGGGTAGAAACTTGAAGTGTCTACTTTGTGTAGAAGTGTTCCTAGCAAGGCTACATTTAAAGAAAACAGGTTTGAAAGTCATCTTCAAAGCAAAATTAAGTTTGCAATTCCAAGGTTGGTTTTAGACCCCTGGTTTTGCACAGTTCTTTAATCATGAGTATGAAAGCAGCCAACCCACGGCCCACATCTCCCCAACAAGCATGCAGCACAGAGCACTGTACGCGATCTTCCCTCACTGACCCGAGCACTTTTCAACAACTGCCAGAGAATCTGAATCGTGTCACCCGTTATGATGCTACAGACTTAAAAATCATTCCATTGATGTTTCCCAATCATTCCACTGACGTTTCAGGCACTCAGTAAGGCAACCCTCACCATTCTTTCTACTAATTTCTGGAAAAGAGACTAATTTTTGTACCGGTGACAGAAACGCATTAGCAAACAGCTAACATTACTTTTTTTAGCTCATTCTGCATTGCCAGATCTCCAGGTGGATGCACAAATCGGCTGTGCTTCTGGTTCTTGGGCAAAAAAGACAAAACTAAAAGGTGTAAATAAGGATACAAGTAACTTAATGTTGAATCCTGTGTTTGCTTGGATTACGACAACAATTGCGTCTGGGTTTATAATGTGAAATGAGAAGCCTGACATTTGGCTTGAAGCTTTATAATATCTTCGAATAAAAAGACATTTGTTGTTTTCAAGGAAGATTCATTGCTACACATGGAGCACTGAAAAGAAGCTGGTGAAAGAAGAGCTTGCACCATAACTTCCCCCACAAATTCTTAACAGGTCAGCATTCATAAAACATGCTTATTACTGTTTGCAACTACATGGGAATGAATACAAGCTCCAGCCTTGAAATATATTTTTCTGTAGAAATTTGTAACACATTCCTGTCTGCAGGGCAATGATTTCACACCACTGCTGCTGTCTACTGCTTCTCATCGTTTTATGTTCCTTTCTATCCTCTGGAGCCACCATTCTGTGCTACAAAAATTAGATATTTAGATATGTGCATTGGGAAATCCAACATCTTTGTATGCACATCAGCTCTGCATCTATTACTTCATTAAATCAAGCTGATCTTGATTCCATCAAAGTTTCTCAGTGAAAAAACTCTGCCTCAGCTACAGAACTATGTCCAGAGAACACCCTTGAAATGAATAATACATGAAGCAAATGGGCTCTTATGTAAAACTCTTCTAATGAGCAATCTGCACCTTGACACTGTGACCACTGCAGTATTTAACCATTGCTTTTTCTTCTTGTTGGTGACATCAAAAGTATTTCAGAAGCGATGAGTGAAAATCACTGAATCACTCTGCCCTTCCCATCAGCATAGCTGCCCAAAGCAAAACTACAAAGGACCCTGCGTTGTGCACATCAACTTTTAATTCATCCAAACATCACACTCTGGGCAGGTGCTGGTGAGGATGCCTGGTGACATGAAAGCTGGATTGCCACTAAAATGCAGTTTGTTGATAAAGCTAAAAACTGTAGCGTGGTTCTATACAGCTTTCTGAAAATATTTAGTATGTGAGGTAGAGAAGAGCATGTCACAGAAAGACACAAAAAATTACCACGGGTACCTGCTACAAAACAGGGGTTAGATACTGTTCTTGGGGCAGAAGGGGGAGTCAGATGTAATGATTTCTATCTCAGAAGCAAGAGGACTTCCCAAACCACTCAGAACTTTTATTTACCTACTGTCCTGGCACTCATCTGATGCCAAACATACATGCAGAGTGTAAGATACAATAATAAAAATCAAAATGGACAGGAAATAGCTCACATGGTGGCTCATGTGTGCACAGAGAAGACCTGGGAAACAAGCAAAGCGTGCTTGGAAAGGATCAGAAAGTTAACTTATGGAATAGAAGGAAATAAAAACCCCAGCCCACAACCCACAAGACAATCTGGCAGTGAAAGCAGGTCAGACTGCCAGCTGTTCACAAACACTAAAATCCTGGGCCACGACAAGAAAAGCATATGGACAAAAGTCATGGGAGGCTACAAGTTAATTGCTGTCAAATGTGGCCAAACCTCGGGATGTGTCACACCGAGTCCTTCCCCTTTAGCAGCTCTGTGTAACTGCCCGTAGCACAAGGCTGGTAAGACTTGTCATAAAGCATTAACCAATTCGATAACTCCACACAGTTAATTAAAAAGGCATGTGACTTAATGGTATAAAAATCAACTTAACCCATGGGAAGCTCCATTTAACCTCACTGTCAGGGTATCAGGGAAACAAAAAAGATAAACAGAACCCCAAAACTTCTTATTAACAATTCCTCATGACACCATGCTGCAGTAAGGGGCTCAAACCAGGGTTACCACGGTCAACTCATGCCAGAGGTTAGTTCAACATCAGCCTTTTGGGAAATTAAGGGGATTTTCCCCAAGATGAAGTCAGGCTCATGCTTCTTCTGTTGTGGATGTACTTTAGATGTTGGATCCTAGGGACACTTTATCTGGACACCTATTTTCTAGCTTTACAAGGTCAGAAAGGCCCATAGCTTTGACAACACTTAACTCACTCAAATTCTTCTGGTTTTTGGACTGGTTTCAAGGCAAGAGAGCTTTAGCAGCTGCCACAGCATCACCTCTGCCCTGCACCTTGTTAATCGCTGGCCAATCTCAGGTGTATTTGACAGAGGCAGAGGTCTTGAAACTTTTTAATTTCTTACAGCTTTCATTAAAACAGGCAGAAGGGCAAAGGGCAAATCTGGGCCCTGGCAGCAGAGAAGGCTGAAGGTAAGTTTGAAAGTAACAGGAGATGGCAAAGAATCTGCATAAGAAAGGCAACGCTAGAATGAGGAGAAAATCTTTTGTCAGATATTGCAAATTTTCAGCTGCATCGGACACGATAATTAAACTAAAGGACACAATACTACAGAAGGATGAGCTTTGGAAGTGCTACTAATGACGTGAAGTGGTTGTTTTCTTAGTGACCCAGGGGACTTCCAACACCCATTTCTCATTCAGGGTAAGTTGCTTACCTTGGAAAACTGCATGGAGACCAGCACCCTCTGGCTGGAATTTACATTTGAAGTCATTTAACCGTTCTCTTTTAGTCAAGAAAATTTCAGGTTTTACCTAAATAAGTAAAAAGTCGAGAGAGGTCCTCCTGCCCCTCTACTCTGCCCTGGTGAGGCCACATCTGGAACGTTGTATCCAGTTCTGGGCCCCTCAGCTCCAGAGAGACAGGGAACTGCTGGAGAGAGTCCAGCCCAGCCCCAGGGATGAAGACAGCCACAGGGATGATGGAGGGATGGAACATCTCCCTTATGAGGAAAGGCTGAAGGAGCTGGGTCTCTTTAGCTTGGAGAAGAGGAGGCTGAGGGGTGACCTCATTAGTGTGTATAAATATGGCAAGAGAGAGTGTCAGGAGGAAGGAGCCAGGCTCTTTTCGGCAGCGTCCAATGACAGGACAAGGGGCAATGGGTACAAGCTGGAACATAGGAGGTTCCACAAAAATATTAGAAAAAACTTTTTCACTGTGAGGGTGACAGAGCCCTGGCACAGGCTGCCCAGGGAGGTTGTGGAGTCTCCTTCTCTGGAGACATTCAAAGCCAACCTGGACGCGTTCCTGTGGGATCTACTGTAGGTGATCCTGCTCTGGCTAGGTGATCTTTTGAGGTCCCTTCCAACCCCTGACATTCTGTGATTCTGTGAAAAATCGACTAGTGATAGCAAAGCCTGATCCTCTTTGAACTGGGTGTTAATCTCCGTTCCATTTCCAGGAGACTGCATGCAGAGGGAGATTAAAAGGAGAGGTCTAAATCTAGAGACTTTATGATAGAAATTACTAAATGCTGTGGCAGTCTAAGGGAAGCAAGACAATTTTTTAACTAGATGCCAAGAAAAGAAATTTCATTCCTTCACTGGCCATCTGAACAAACAGAGAGGAAATAGTTTCTCTACACCTGTAGAATTCTGTTTTAAATCAGTGAAACAGTAGAACTAGTCTAAAATTATTTAATGCCATTTCAATTCAGTGACCAGTTCTGATACAGTAACACTTTTCTGTGCTGCTGAGATCTTATAAAATTATACTTTTAACTCACAAAAATTTATGGAGTCCTCATCTAAATCAGTGTTTTCCAAACAAATAAAATCATTGGGAACTTGTGAGAAATTCCATTTAGATAAAACAGTAGAAAAGTAGAATTCACATTCCTTACTGCAGTAAGTAACAGATAAATATTTTTACAGCTGACACCATATTAGTATAAATATTTATGACTATTGTATTTCAGAGCATAGGCTGTAAATTTTGAGTGATTTTAAAGTTGGCACACGAACAAACCAATTATTTCTTATCAACAGATGGGAAAAGTCTAGCTAGAAATATTATTTTTTTTAAATAATTATTTTAAAGATTTAATTTAAGAGACCTTAAATTAGGCCCTCTAACTAATAGGTTCCAAATAATAGCCAATCCAAATACTACACAACATAAATAAAAATATAAACCACTACTGGAAACAGTCAGATATATTGTTCCATCCAAAGCTATTTAAAAACACGTCATGGGTTTGCAGTTTTGCTTGAAGTATAAATTTCAGAGGTTTAATAATCTGTTCCTTGATAGTCAGCATAATGTACATCAACATATATAATTACCTCTTCTGTCAAAAGGAGAAAGTAAGTATTTCAAGATCACTTTTTAAGGGAGTAAATCTCAAGAACACATTGATATACTGACGGCCATGAGGATCATCTGTATTTGATGAGACAACTAA
>NW_009715228.1:9398-31644 GCF_000703405.1 Apaloderma vittatum
AATCAATTCCGGCTGCCAAAAGGAGGTAGGTTATCCACAGTTGCTAACTGTACCTGTTATTGTCTTTATTTTACAGCTGAAGTACTGTAAAACGCTGATGGCATGCAGCATTTTGTATGATAAATACCGTCCCACGCCAACATTGTTAGAGGAAGAAGCAAAGAAAAATTAAGAATCGGTATAGTACAACAAAAGTTACAAAAATAGGGGAAGACACAAAAAAATGTTCATAAGAACCCTTCCACGAAACAGCTCTTTTTTTCTTGCCTTTTTAAGGACTAGAAGGTTAAACAGTAAACACTGGCATTTTATCACTAAAAGCTGTATTACCTCCAAATATTCAAGCTAGAATTTTTCCACTACTTTTTCTCAAGATGCCTCCTCTTCTGCAATCACACCATTAGATCTACTCTAACTCACTGTAAGTAATTTTTTCAAAAGTCAGGAAAAAGAAATAAGACTCTCCAGTTTTGGAAAGGCTGAACAACCTTGGAAAAACGCTTTTGAAAACTTCAGACTTTATGTTTTAACACCCTGTAATACACCTAAACCTACAACGACTCATAAACTCGGTTTCTGACTCTTCTGAAAACCTACTCAGAAGTCTCGAATCTGAAGACTAAACCATAAGAGTACAGGGAGACTTCTAGTCCCTCCGCATTTCTTGCTCCGTGACGCCCTCTACTGCAAATCTGCAGAACGAACTCAGAGCAGGCAAATTTCCAAATACAACCGTGCACGAAAAATTACTCCAGTCCAAGAATCATCCTGGATGCACAAATAGCGTATTTCAGTTTAATGGTGGAGAAGAGATTTTTCTAAAGTACAGAAGGCATTTTTAAAGCCATTTCATTAAAGTCACTGAGTGTCATGGTAATCATGTGGAACCAAAAATAGCCTTTCCATTCCAAATAAAGTCAAATGACATAATCCTGTTTATCTTTGCTCCAGATACTCTAATGGCCCTAATCAAGAGAGTCTACCATTTGTAAAAGAGCTTTCTCTGATGCCATGTTAGACCTCTGTATTTTTTACAGAGCTCTCCCATGAGGGAAAATACAGGAGGTAAGTAGCTTTCACTAAAAGAAATACGAACTATCTTTTGTTACTACATAAGTTTTAATGAAACACCTCTGTAACACACACATAACGACCTTGAAGCACCATATTCTCACTCAATCTCATCCAACACATATCATAAACAAACACAACAGCATTTCTTGCAAGAGCTTTAGGCCTAGAATGAAAAGAACCAAGTTTAGCAGCAACCTGCTTTATGAAAACGGTTCATTTAGAGACAAAAAAGTAATCAGCAATGAAAATAAATTGATAAGCACCAAGCAGCTCTGGGTCACATCCTCACCCATTTCCCTCTGTTTCTACTTTCATGATATTTATGCCATCTACCTTTGAAAGAAAGACAACCATTCTTTGAAAGGATTTAGCCCACTATCAGTGCACTCTACAGAAAAAAAATCAGACCTAGAACTTAGGCTGTAACACTACTGATGCAGGGATGGTCTTTCAGGTTCATTTTGGCTCCCAGGCTGTAATTTGTAATGTATCTGCCTTGTCTATCTAGTAATCTATCAGATACGATGCTAATGTGAACACACTACTTCACCTGAGTGCACCATGAAGCTTGTTTGGGACTTATAGAAACCACATTTTATGGCAACGCTTTAATTAAAGAAACATTCTTTTGACTGTTAATTAAAAAAAAATTTAAAAACAATGAAAACTCATTTAGGAGTGATGACAAATGAAGCAAATATTTGCATGATTCTACTGAAAAAAAACCCAACACCACAACTCTAGCAGTTACAGATGAAAAATAGTTCTAGTCCCAAGTGACAGAGCTCCAGACTTTTGAAGTGCCTCAAGTGGCCAGATCTCACACTTTAAGACTGGGATAACCATATGTCTGTACCTGGAAGGAACAGTTTTGACAACATTCGCGTAAGGACTGTGAGCCTTCAGAAAAACTTGTAATGAACAGCGCTAAGTACTGATAATGCAAGTTTAAAAGCTTCCTACTATGGCAGAATGACAGATGAAAATTAAATGCTTATTTAATAATCTCTAACAAAGCTAACACAGCTGTAACAGCTTCCAGGAAGAATGTAATATACCTCGATATTTACTTAAGAGGCAGACTGTTAATGTGCAAGGCAGGCCCAATTGTTCGGATGCAGCTAATTCACAGTTTTCTGCCCTATTTGCATCACTATTATGCATAAAAAAAAGCATGCCAAGTGGAGTCATTTCCCCAAATCCAACACCTCTGGCTACACACATTCACGGCCCAGAACATTTTAGGGTGCTCACAGCAGTTACAGCAACTTAACCACAATTACAAACCAGTTCCTAAGAACACTCCTTAAAGTCAACGGGAAACCAAGGAACTCCACACTCGTGACAGGGACAATTTAAAGCATTCTTCCACGGCTGCTCCTGCCCAAGAATAAAGCTCACTGCTACAAAGAAAGGACTAAGTCTAGATGATACACAGGAGAAACCTTATTTCTTCCAAAGCTTCATTTTTATTATTCTGCACTCTTAAAAAAGTGAGAAAGAAGGCAGAGGGAATATTATCTTTCCTAAATTGAGAGTCCAGCTCATTGATTGCCATTCTTACTGCTGCAATACAGGTTCAGACTCATGAAGAATACTCTAACATTGATAAGAGTGAAATCCCACAACTTTATGTCCTCCTCTGTATTGGAAATTCACCCTAATTCCAGTGGGTCTCGCATCTGAAAAAACAACGTTCTGAATTATTCAAAGTTCTTGCCGTCAGAGCTGATGCATTAATCATGTCATAGCTCTGGTTACACTCTGAGCAGAAGCGAGTGGCCCGTTATCAAAAACTAGAGAACAAACTCCAAGACATAAAAGAGAAAATTCACTACAAGGGGTGAAAATTCACTACAAGGGGTGCAAATGTCCACAACAGTTCCTTATTCTTTTGCCGCCAAGAAACGGTTCTAGGTAGCCTCGATACCGTTTTTTACTCGACAGCCTTTTTATTATTGAAAATCATCTAAGTATGCACAAATAATAAATTTTAATTTGGCATCAAAAGATTTCAGTGACTTTAGGTGACTGTTACTATCACCAGCTTTTCTGACAAGCTGAAATGCTTACCTACTGATGCCTTCTCGGACATCGTTCACAGCTGCCAACAGTTTCTGCAGGCCTAAAAAAGCTTCTTCAAATGAAGCCTTTGCAGTCACAGCTATGGTGCTGGAGTCCAACTTTTGGAAAATTTCAGTACTGATGTTAAAAAGAAACAGAGACATTGAAAAGCAGTTAATAAAAAGTCCTCAAAATTCGAAGCAACACAGTATCTACTGTATGCAGCTATTTTGACTATTAAAAAAATGATCCCCATGGGTACGAGGGCAAGTAGTATTTTCTTGAAGTGAGCAAGAAGAGTGTGAAATGATCTTTGATTTTAAAATTTTTATCCCCTTTTCCCAGCATGGTCCTTAACAGGTGAGCAGTTCAGTTCATTTTCGTTACAAAGCTCAGTTGCAGTATCTATTTCGATCCTACCACAAAATCCAGAAGTATGGCAACTCAATCATTTTTCAGGCACATTTTTAAAAAATAGTAAAAAAAAAGGTAAAACATCTAGATGGAGGGGGATTCATTTCCTGCAATTCTGAATTTATATGGGAAAGGAAATTCATCACTGGATTCTGCATTAGAATTTCAGAGTGAAGGATTTTGCTTAACAAGAAAATTTATCACATTTCAAATTGATTGAGTTTTTTTTAAAAAAGTAAACAATTTTGCATAAGCTAGTACAGCTCCACAGGATTTGGAAAGAAAAGAAGCACAAGAAAACTTAGAGCTTGAATGCCTCTTATTTATGGAGAAAGACGAGATTTCCATGGATGTCTCGCATTTGTGGCTCTCAGGTTTTCAAGGCCATTCTCTAAGGCAACTTACTTGAGCCACCATCCAGAAAAAGAGCAGCAGACTAGACAGATCACTGATGGCATCCACACAGCTACTGGCATGCTCCTAACTTTTTTGTGTGACAAGTTGTGAGATTTTTTTAATTGATTTTGATTAATTACTAATAGCTGCTTCTCTAAAATGGGGGAAAGCAATTTCTAAAGTGTGTTTGTTTGAAAATTATGTAAGGTTATGTTGAAGTTCTGAACTTCTTCAGCACATCATACCTGTACAAGTTTATTGTACTCCATACACCTTCAAGGACTGACCAGATTTCCTGGTGCCTGTTTTCTTGAGCCACATGAAAGCTTGAATGTAACTTTTCTTCAGTGTTTTGCTGAATCGGTGTCATTGCTTCCATTTTTTCACATACAGCATTTTCTGTTATATTCTGCTCGCTGTCTGACCTCACCTTATAAAACAGTTTAGCAAACAAATAATGAATGTATTTCATTCCTAGCATAACAAAAGCTGAACACTTCTAGATTATTTTTTTTAAGCAATGCTCAAAAACGTGAGGCAGAATTCTTCTAGTCATAAACACCTTTATTATGGTCTATCGCCAAGTCTTTTTCCTACATGTATGCATTGGTATTCCTACAGATAGAAAACTGAAGCAAAGGGAAACCCTTTGCCAAAGCTTCCTAGGCATGGTATAAAGCTGATGTAAACCAGAATCATACAATCACAGAATGCTTTGGCATGGAAGGGATCTTTAGCAGTCATCTATCTAACCTACCCCCTGCAGTGAGCTGGGACCTCTTTGACTAGATGAGGTTGCTCAGAGCCCCGTCCAACCTGCCCCTGAATGCTTCCAGGGCTGGGAAACCTTTTTCAGTGTTTCGCCACTCTCCTTGCAAAAAGAACTTCTTACTCCCTACGCCACAACTGGTGGCACATCTGCCTCTGCAACAGCACAAAGTATTCATCTACCCATTTGATAAACGAACTTGTCGGGCACCACCTAGTCTGTGTAAGGAGAGCTCTGTGTGAAGTCTGACGCCTTTCAGGACAAGGACAGGAGAAAACAGGTTTTCAGATGAAGCCGCCCTCTTATGGCAGCACCATGCATAGAGCTGGGGGCTAAGCAGCTGGCTACAGGGGACAATCGAGACTCATCAGATCATCCTTCCTCTCCATTCCCCTTCAGCTTTCTCCAAAACCAAAAAGATCTTTTTAGAGATATTCTTTCCCACATAAAGAAACATTTCAAGTCATCCATGCTTGTTATTCTGTTTCACATGCCATTATATACAGACCAGTAACCACAAAGCAAAACACTGAAATTTCTGCAACTCGTAGATAAGCTGGAAGTGAAGATGCACTTCTCAGAACTAAAAAGGTGTCGGGACACCTCCCAGTAACTATCAAAAAGCACAAGCAAGTCTTTTCCTCGTGTGTAGTGCCAGAGCTATCGAGATAAGGAAAGCTAAAATAACACACCAAGGAATAATAGTAGTGATGATCAATACCAGAAGTAGAAAAAACAATTTTAATTTCACTCTTTCAAGCTCTTTTCTGTCAGCTACAAATGCAACAGAAAACTCAGCCATATTTCCGGAAAGCAGCTAAATCATCTTCAGTAACCCTCCTGACACTAACAAATTTATATTAGGAAAATAGTCTACCAAGCCTATACATAAAGGCAGACATTTACTACATGAAAATAAAAGCTAAATCTGGGGTCTAAGAATTTTGAAAACACTCTAGCAATGACATTTCCTGAAAAAAATTGTTGAAAGTATGGGAATAATTTGGAAGTCTAAGCCAAGTTTGTAATGTGAACCTGCAGCAACTTCAAGAAGAGGTTAAGTGAAAAAATACTAAAACTCTTCTTACCTCAGTAAGTGTTTGGTAGAGCTTATTCACTTGAGCATATGCCTGGGGAAGCACACCATTATAGTCTGACCTTGAACTGAAAGCATGGAGTAACTTTTTGGATTCCTGGAGCAAGATACGTGCTGTTGAGGAGTCAACTAGTTCACCTGATATTTAGACATTAACATGGGAAATAGAGATTTTTTTTTTAAGAAAAAGCATTAGATATTAGGAAGTATCAATCTTAGGAGGCAAATTTAATACTCGAGTATCTTGATTAGCTGAAGCACATAAAAAGCCTTAAATTAGATAAAGCATTCTCAAGGAAAACATGCGTGAGGTTAAGACTGCTCCCTTCTTAATCAAGTCTTCAAAATTTATCCCATGATCCAAAAAAATGATCAACTGGCATATCTAAAATAGTTCTGTACAACAGCAATATCCCAGAAGAGGTATAAGAGGTATATATGTTAAAATCAAACTCCTGATGGCATCTTTAAATAACTGAAAGGGGGTTTTGTGGGCTTTTTAAGGTTGGCTTTTTTTTAAAACAAAGCTCCCTGGCTTCAACTACCACATTAAGTAGTCTCCTTCATAATTTATTTGGCACGTGCATTTGGCCACACATAACATGGTGGCAAAGGCGAGAGAAAGTTTATTTGCTTTTTAAAAATAGTTCAGAGACTTTGGTGACCATTAATATCTATATTCATTAAAATGTTTTTCCTGTGATTTTTGCAGGTACATAGAGATGTATGAAATAAATTTTCACATGCCTTATAGTGTCCATGTATAAAAAGTAGAAAAAAGATAGCAAAATACTGAATTATAAAAAAAAAAAAAAGAAAAAAGAAAATTGCAAGAAACACTTCAGAAATAATTTCCGTGCTTTTTGCAGGTGATACTTAGACCACCTGGGACAAGACCCTGGGGCAGGCTTTCTTTTTTCCTCTCCTTTAAAAAATGTAATTCAGAGCTCAAAAACTTCAGCTCAATTCTGGCTACAAAAACAGTCCTGGGATTTTCTCACCTATCTGGGGAATAAACTGCAGGTCAGTATAGAAGTAGATAATATTTGGATAATCTTAAGTTCAAAAAAAAGCATAAAGGATAGAACATGTTACTATTTAAACACAGAGTACATGTCTTTTCAAAGTACCTACTTCTGTAACTACTAAAACCAGAACAGTGAGGGTTTTCTTCAAAAGTCTACAATTAATGTTCTCAGAGATTCTTACCTGTGCAAAGGTGTTCAGAGAGACATTCAACTGTTGAAAGTAAACTCCTTCGCACAACGTAACCAAAAACAGCCATCCAGTGCTTTTTATAACACTTCAGCAAGTTTGCTAATGTCCACGGTGGCTTCAGATACAGTATCTGAAAGACAAAATGTTATAAATTCAAAGGCTGATTTTCATATAGACATATTCCTAGACATTTCACAACTGCTCTATTCTTCAGTAACGTTATGGTTTGTGCTGTCTGAAATAGAATTCCAATTATTCCTCAGATTGAACAAGTTTATCTATTAAAAAAGACTTCATTCAGGTTAAAACAGATGCTCACAAGGAAGTGTTCAGTGTACAGTAACAAACTTTCAACATTTTCATGATTTTGGTTCCTCCTTCCTCATAGTTCCAAATACTTCAGTTATCTCCTCAAGTGGTTTAATGTGCTACCTGTGTACAATACCTTGAACAACAGTAACTATGCTTTTGATTTTCTAGTATTGTTAAAAAGTAAAAATAAATAGTTTTCCTAGCTGCGAGGAAATATGCAAACATATGCATATTGCGATACAATTTACTACTACCAAGTGAAACTAGATTTCGGAAAGAAGTTAACAGGAATCAGTTAAGTTAATCACAAGTGCCATAAAGCGTAAGAGCTAATCAACAGTCACAACTGTCATCCCAGGCAATTGATCTTAATCTTTTTTTTTTGAAAGCCACAAAGGCTTATCTGCAATAAATTTAAACTTCTAACTAACTCTTACCAGCCATAAAACAGAATATAAACCAAAGCATGGATAATTTGAAAGTGCCTCATATGTGAGCATTTATTTTCTGTTAACAACACTTGAAAGACTGAGCGTTTGGAGGGTCTCGTTAACACCCTCATAATTCTGTATCTCCACTGTAACTGATTCAGCTAAGAACAATTTTATGCCCACAGTATGTAAAAACATCTGTTCTGATGAGGAAGAAGTGCCTGCAACAACAGTGCCTCAATATTACCTAAAATGTGATGGAACAATTTCTTGAGGGACATATTTACAATGCAATGATTTAACCATGCTAGGGAAGCTGAAATAGAAATTTAATGCAATATAAAGAGTTCTGTAAATTCACACGCAACAGCCAGCATCTCTGTTACCATATTATTAAAAACTGCACAGTCGTTACTGGTCAAACAGAATAACCTTTAATGAAATGAACGACTCTGAAATGAATAAATAAAGTGAAGAAGCAGAACTCAACACTAAACTGTTCACTGTCACATTAGTGAACTAGATGGCTTTGCTGTCTGGTATAGTACAGGTACTAATAGAATTAAAATACCAAAGACACTTAAACCTCTTTAATACTGGAAATAACAAGGAAGATGACATAAGAAATCACCTCCATCCATAGGTTTCCATATGCAATTTTCATTTCAGTCTCCAAAATGCAAGATAAAGCTTCTCCCAAGTTCTTTTCAAGGTCTAGAAGCATATTTGGGAATTGCGCCATAAGATCAGCATCACCTCCTTCTGTTGTGTCAAGTTCTGAATCTGTCAAACCAATGATAACGAAAGGTACTTATTGCAATTGTCTCTATATCTAATTTATGTTGACAATACACAAATAACTTGTCCCCATACAAAAAGACAGACTGCATTTTATTTTATGTTATAAGGCAGATGGGCCACGTCTAATTAGTTTTCAAGCATGTCTAGTTATACCCACTTCTACTGTGGGTATTTTGAATTATGAGCTACTAACCAAGATGATTCATTTCCCCAGAGCATTATTCATTTGCCATCTTACTCCACATTTCTCTTCTCCTTAAATAACATAGGTTATATACAGCCAGTGGGATTATCAGCAGGTATAAGACGATCACATCTGAATACTGCAAGCTGCATTTGTGTCTTTGGAAAAATAAACAAGCAACTCAAGAAGCAAGTTCTGCTGTTTGGGATGCAGGTAAAGGTATTAGCACCAAATGTAAATCTCACAATCTTAGCATACTGAATTTTACAACTAGTAAAAACAGAACCCAAACTGGCTCACAACTGGAAAAACATCTTTTAAACCCTAAAAATTTTAGGACACCTTTTAAATTACTATAAACACGGGAAATTCATGCTGTGTTTTTTCTGTAAAACAAAAATGTGTCATATTTGAATTTCCTAGAACTCTAAGAGACAGATTTTTTAGTAAAGGTCTCAAACTTTCAGAAACCCATTTACCTTCGAAAATAAAACATCTGGCCCCCCACAAAGGATTCCTAAGGATTCAAAGCATAGGAAAACTGAAGTTACAGTAGAAACTATTCTTCCTCTCCTACACTGATTATCGCATGCCTCAAAACCCAGCCACATGGTTTTGTGCACATTAAACAAACTTACCAGGCTTTGACTGTTGCAGCTCAGCACTGTTCCGGCACCTGTCAATGTTCAGATTCTCTAGAGCAGTAACCAAATCAGCTTTGCAGAATGCCTTGACTTCACTCACAATGGCTTTACTACATAAATTTTTATCATCCCTAGGAGAATCACAGAATCAAGAAGATAATCAATTGTAAGAATTGTAAGGAATAAAAACAATATGCTAATAAAAATGTCTCTGGTAAGCTTATATTGCGAGCTTCATTTCCTTCTCAAGCATTTAGAAGCAGTTCAAAAAAATTAACCCAGAAAATTAACTAGAGCATCTGTTCCAAAAAAAAATAGAAACATAATGAAAAATGCTTTTGGCTCCAGGTTTGCTTTAATCAAAAAACAGGTAGAAATATTACAGTAATGATGCCTAGCTGCTGTGGTCTTAGAGTGCAACCATGGCAATAATTCTAGGCCGGAAATACCTTATCTGATTGCTACAATAAATTCTCGGTTTTGACACACTTTTGAACAGTTCTGCTGGCCAACTCATTGTTCCAGACGCCACCCTGAGGTATACACTGGTGCAGCAGAACTGCCATAAAGCTGCAGTACAGAGCTGGATCCTAGTGCTTTCTCAAAAATTCCCAGAGCGTTCATTGATAAAGGATAAAGGGGGTTTCAGATGAAAATCACTTCTGAAGTCACCTCTTGTTCTTTATTCAGAGAAATCTAAAATCATTCTCAATAGCCCTATTGATACTGTGATTGAAACAGTAATTTCAGCAACAACTCAGTTCCATGTGTGTCAACTAACAAATGAACTGATGACAAGTGTCTTAACCCTGCTGACACTACGCAGGAAATTGTTCTGGAAAAGACCAAAGCAAGCTTCTTATGGACCCTGTAAAGGAACATTAGCACCTGAAAAACGAGCTTCATGTGGCCTGTATAAAATTGAGAATCAACAGTCAAAAGCCAGCTGTTATCCTCACAGGACAAGAGCAGAGGCAAATCTGTGTCCATCTTGCCTCTCCAGTAACATTTTTATGTGAAATTGGAACAGAGGCTGAAAAATCTATGCTTTAAAAAGTTTTAATATCCAATATTGAGTAAACTTAATTCTATTTCAGGCTTCAAGCACATGAAGGTGATGGTCTACAATCTTTGTGTTTTATTCTGTCCTTCTCCTCTAGCTTTTAAGAGGGGGACTGCTCTTCACAAATCTTCTTTCAGAAACAGCTCTTCATTTTAAGGCGTGATTGGAAAATAGTGTTGGCATGAGACTAACGCCTCATAAAAGACCTGAAACCACACAGGAACTCACGTGCAGAGTATGACAACAGCTTGAGGAAAGAGCTTCTGATACTGCAGACAACATTGTAAAACCCGATCATCGTTGTTCTCGTCATGCAGGCTATCTGCAAATGTATTTAAGACAGTGCTGACATATTAAGAAGTAACTCAACAGAAGAAATACTTCAGAGTAGCCAAGGTACGGCTTTTAAATTTAATACTCCTCCAAACAAGGACAGAGAAGTGTAATCTAAACACAAATCTGAGCTTTATGAATTCTTGGGTATGTTTCAGCATGTTAGATTTTCCAATGCCAGTCAAAAGCAAAAGCACACAACATACCCTTAGCTCACAGGTAACAGTAACTAGATGGATTTCCTTTAAGTAATCCTCCACTTACCAATGAATGTAGCTACAAGAGAGAAACAACTGATAAAACAATAATGAGCAAAACACTAATCTGAATAAGGCATTTGCATGCTGCAGCCTTGGATACACTCTGAAGGCTGCTGTAAGCCATTAGCTAATTTTAATTAGCAAACTCCAGAGCGAAGACTGTATTTACTCAAAGTGTAATGCTAAGGTTCACACTAGGTGAACTGCAGGGATTAAGTACCCAAAACCAAATTGACTGCACATATCTTACATATTTTTTGAGAAGCAAGCTGCATGGATTGCCCCCACAGTTTTGAATCTTGGTTTTTGAGGCACGTGTGGATGAACTGAACTGCTGGGACAGCTTTGTCCCAAACATGCTGCAACACTTTCCCCTTCTTCAAGTTGTCCAACTCTTGCAGAACAACCCAGGGAATTATTAAGGCAAGTCTGTCAATGCCTGGAAGACAAAAGAACCAACACACAACCAAAAAAAAGACATTGTGAAGAGCCACCGAAACTACTACAGATAATTTTTTGAATTCAAACATCACATTAATGTAAGTTCACACTTATCTTTTTTGCCAGTAGTGTTCATATTCTACATTCAAGAGTATCTAGCATTAAAAAATGAACAACGGAAAAAGGCAAAGTTCCCTCTTTCTGACCTAACCTCAGACCAGCACTACATTGGTTATATGTAAAAATGACAATATTAGGCAAACAGAAGAAAGACACAATTTTAATCAGCAGAATTCTTTGACAAGTGTGTAGAAATGTTATTACATAATATATTTGCAGCAATAATTATCTTGTCACGCACTTGCCGTATGATGTTAAAGCAAGGTGACAGCAGCTGAAGTAACAGGCTGAAAATACCTGAATGACTGCAACAGTCACAGTGCCAAAAAAATCACCAAATAAAAGGAGGAATGGTTTGTGCTAAGTGCCAGCCGATACTCCTAAGCCAGGAACAGGAAGTATGGATACTGGACCATGGTTTTATTTGCATGTAAGTATGGTATGAGCTTTAAAACTATTATATATCAAATATAGAGTAAGTAAAAAATTTAATGACAGTTCTGTCAGTCCGCCCACAACAAATACTTCAACTGTTTTCTTTCTCATTCACATTATAAGAACACAATTCTGAAAGATCACATCAAGATCTATCTGCTTTGTGACAAATAGGTCAGGAATTGGCAGCCTTCTGAATGGAATTCGTCTGGTGGAAACTGGGAGCTGCAGTAGTCTAAAAAAGGCATCTCGGTGTACATAATGCCACAGCATTCCTAATACGGGAAAGAGAAGAGTCTGATGCACTCTTGAAAATTACTCGGGGCCTTATTAAAGTTATTTTCCAGGTGGCTGGAATAAACAGATTCATTAGCTAAAAGCATCAAGGAATCCTAAGTATTCAGATAGATTCCAAGTATGCCTACCAACAGCTGACATGCACGATCCCAATCCTGCTAACATGAAATCATTGAAAGCTTCTAAACATATTAAAGCCCAAATCTGCAACGTGAATTCTTGCAAAATTGCTCACACATCTTGTGAATTCTGTGACCTTTACCAAGACAGAAATATAGCCCTGACTGACTACTTATTGGATTTTAAATGTTTTTAGACTCCAGAAAAAAAAAAAGTGTAAATGTGAGTAGAAAACATCATTACCACCAGTAATGGATTAAATGCTTCAAAGTATGTTCTTACACTAGGTAAGGCTTATTTACCTCTAAGAACTCAGGTATATTCTTGGGAACATCAGCCACAATTCTCTGTAGGTGTGTAGCTATAAGCATAGCAGGTTCTACCTTCAATAGCTCACCTTTCCTCAGGAGATAGCATTTTTGGGTTCTCAGAACCCGCCTCTCCAGTGGGAGCCACCTGCCTCTGTCTGCAATCTGCTGCCCTTCTAAGGAGCCCCAGTTTGTCTTTCCTTACATAGCCTGAAGTTGTTACAACATCCATTTTTTTCTTAAAACACCTTATTGACCACCATGTACTCACGTACCTGGTATATTTGCAGATTTCAGGGATCTGACAAAGTCAAGGTGACTAATCATTATATTTGTGTCAATCACCACTAGTATGTTCAAACCAGAAGTAAAAGCCTCTGGGGGGGGGGAAAAAAAGAGGAAAAAACAAAAACAGTTGTGAAAAAAATCAGTTTTGTACTCTCTGCTCAGATTATTAACTGACTGTAATAACTAGCTGCAAGTAGATACCAAGGAACACCAAATCATGACATACCAGCAGAAGTATTTAAATTCTGTTCAGGAAGATCTATTTCCATACTTGTAAGTTCTCCGTATGTTTGTACTGCAGATGGTGCCACCCTCTTCTGAACACGAGCAACATGCAAATCTTCAACTATTTGCATCTACAATGAAAAAACTTGCATGTTACAAAATCCATTTTAACTTACCATTCTGAATTGGTCCTGAAAAAGATACTTTCGCACTAACGCTGTTGTGTTAAAACTGACTGAAAATGAACCATGAAAAATTTTATGTTGGTACAGCAAATACAAAGCTATGAGAACCTTCTGCACATGCTCCACTGCAAGACGTCCACCAAATACGTCCAAAAATATGGCCTAGAAGCAAGATTTGTTTATGACCTTTCTACCTGGTACCCAAACACTTTGTTCCATTTCTTGCTACATAGACTGCAAATTTCCTGACAAGTATTTCCTTAAAAAAAAAAGCCTTTTTTTTCCAACTTGAAAGTTAGAGGAGGAAAAATGAGATAGCTAGAGGAGGAAAAATGAGATAGCTAGATAGATAGAGTATGTAAGCAATTACAAAGGCCCCCTACATCGTAGATAACCACAGAAAGGCAATCTTTCTATCTCAGAAAGTTTCTGATTAGCAGTACTTTAGCAAGTTTGTTTAGTATTTGAAAAAAATGCTTTGCATTTTTTGAAGCACACATCACAGGCCAACAATGTAAAATACTAGAAAAGGTTATGGAATTGTCCAGCTACGCAACCTCGATGTCCTCAGTTTTTAATACAACTTAAAAGTGTTAATTAAAGCAGTACTAACCTCTTGGTCTGTTTCTGGGCTCTGACTGTCTTGAGACTTTATGACCTTACTTCCTCGGTAGGAGTCAGATGTGCATGGAACCTCAACATTCTACAAAAAGATAGGAATGGAAATAGAATGCGTATCAGTCTTCTAGCAAATAGTGAATATTCCCAGGTAAATTGAAAAGGGAACAAACAGCATTACTTTCGACATCCATGAGGAAGCATCTACAGTATCATTTCAAAAGGGCTTAGAAGGTTGGCTTTCTTTTAAAACAAAAATCGTGCCTTACGCAGTAAGCTCATTTTTCCAGTCACTTGTGCATTTGTGACTACGTTTTTCTTGCTTCAAGACAGACATGAATTTAATGGAGTGAATTGAGCAACGGGTCACTAAGATGATAAAAGGACTGAGCTATGTCATACATGAGGCTGGAAGAGCTGGGAGCATTTGGCCTGGAGAAGAGAAGGGCGAGCCTTATCAATGTTTATAAGTACCTGATGGAAGGGTGTAAAGTAGGTGGCACCAGGACAAAAGGCAACAGGCACAAACTGAAACACAACAAATTCCACCCAAACATTCCGATCTCCATTTTCTTTTTCCAGTGGAGGTGCTTGAACAGGCTGCCCAGAGAGGTTGTGGAGTCTCCATCACTAGAGATATTCAAAATGTGACTGGACACAGTCCTGGGCAACCTGCTCTAGCTGCCCCTACTTGAGCAAAGGGGCTGACAAGATGATCTCCAGAGGTGCCTTCCAACCTTAACAATGCCATGATTCTGTATGGAATTACTGTCTTTGTGTACTCACAGAACAATCATACTACTGTAATGCGAACCAGTATCTCAAAAAATGCTAGGCATGTTAAATGAGAACAAAAATAAAAACTAGCCAGGCTCAAGACAAAGTCGGGGACGCAGAGTCAAAAGCAAGCTAGAACTCAGAAACAAACCAATCACAGACAAATGTGAAGTTCCGCGGGAAACCTAAGCATTTAATCCTGGCATCACTTTGTTAGCAATGAACAAGTTCTCATTGTTTCAGTTTGTTCATTCAAAAAAAATGATAGAACCATGGTAGCTCAAAAAACCCACCCTGTTGACTTATACCTAAACTGGAAGTATTTCACACCCCCCGCAGCAACGTAAAGCTATGGAAGCATATGTGAGACACAGTCCTAAATAAACGACTTTTCTTCTTCTAGTTTGTTTAACCATTTAGCAGAGAAGAGGAACATTTCAACACAGTTTACACCAGGATCAGAAAAATCCATCCAGTTAGCTACGTAATCCTGTATGAAATCTGTAAGACAGCCTGCATACATAAAAACTGCCTGCCTTATAAAAACTGTTCAGAAACTGGCCTGAAACATCTACTTGCATAAAACAAAGAATTGCGTTCTTTTTACCTGCTTAAAACATAATGCTGTGGCTTCAAAGTCCCTTGCTTCAGTCCCTGAATTGCCAGTAGCTTTCTTGAAATCAGCATCCCTTTTTTTCCGTTTATAGGAGTCCCACTGTTGTGCTGTTTCAGTTGAAGAGCGTGACGGTGCCTGTTTATTTGCATGCCGTTTTTTCTTAGAAAATTCCCTACATTTTTCTTCATCTTCTTCTTCCCAAGTCCTAGGTGATGTATTTGGCTTTATAGTGAAAGGCCTATCATCACATGCACTCCCTGCAGAGGTGTCAGGCGATTTTTTTGGAATCCTGACGTCCTCACTCTGTTTTTTTGATCCATCTGCCTTTCTACCTGTTATGTGAGATTCATACACAGATGACTTCAACTTTTCCAACATAGTTTTTTCTGCTTTTAACTTTAGTTTGCAAAGTTCAACTTTCTCCATCTTTTTCTTTCGTGCCTTGTCCCTCTGAAGCTCAAAGCTATGCCAGAGTCTTTTTCCCTCTGTCCCACCAAAACGACCTTCCCTGCTAGCAGTTACTACATCAGGAGTGCGTGTACTTTTCCCATGTTTAATTTCTTTGGCTTTAAACTGAATAACTATTTTCTTTTGCTTTTCAGTTTGGATTAACGCATTGTCTGTGGTTTTGCTTCTATTTGGAGATTTCTCTTGGGATCTCCCACCGGTGACATGAGGAATAGTAGAATGTTTGTCTTTCTTCTTCTCTTCCCCATCTTTCTCTGTTTTGAATCTATAGAAACATTATGAAAAAACCAATGTAATCTAGTTTAGTTAACCTAACAGAACAAAACAAACAAATAAAAATAGCCTGCACTTGATTTGGGCAGTTACAGCAAAGTATTAATCAGCATCAGTTTGGTATGTTCTTAAATATGAACTTACAGCAACATCTGTCCTTTAAAATAGTTTGATACATTGTTAACATTTACATTTTTCTTAGCCCTGCAGCTATTTTGGCTTACAAAATTGGCACAAAGCTTTTTCTCTATTCCTTATCTACTGGTCTGAGATGCCCTACAAAGCCTAGTTTCACCTTCTCACACTGGTAAGTTTTAACAATAGTTTGAAGATATATGAGGTGTGTCATCCTAAACCGTGAGTGGGGTGCTGTTCAGCTTGGTCACCTGGTGTCAAGACAGTACACAGATTTCAAACAGTGCACCACAAAAAGACCAGAGAACTTGGAAAAAGAATGACTGATGGGAATATAGCAAAATTCCACAGAAATCATGAACAGTATGAAAACTGAGTAAGAGCAGAGAATATACTCAGTGAAATTTACCATACACTAGGTTTAAAATCCTCAGAGAAAGTTTCTACCCTGCTCAGTAATAGTGTTGTCAAAAATGTTAGGGAGGTAAAGGCCATTTGACAGCCATACAGGCCAGGTGACTTCAATGTGCTGATTGGCATCCAGCTTCCAACTTCAGAGACCCCTAACTCGTTCTTAGAAGCTGGAAGGACATACAACAGGAAAAATCATTTCATATTTGTCCTGTTTCACATTTTCCTTCCTGGCTGCTGTCAGAGATGGGTACTGGTCAGAGTTTTGGCATGTACACATACAGCTAAAGCCCCTACGGCTTAGAACAGTTCAGTCTAAGAGAAACTGCAACAAGATTTTGCCATGTTTAAGAAATGATACAAAGCTTTTCCATCTCCAGATCCATGAGAACATTCTCACTTTATGTGAAGTAGTTTTCAAACAGTGTTTAGACTTGGTAGACTCAAGGTGAAGGACTTGCTTTCTTTGCCTTGGAATCAATTACTTCAAGCATCAGAAGAAACCCACAACTTCAGGAACAGATTAAAGGCACCAAGTTCACTGGAGAATTATCCTCCAGGCTTCACTGGAGATTTTATTTCTAATAAAACACAAGTAATAGGCAAAACAGAGCAACAAAGTAGTGCTCAAGACAAAAAAAGAAATTAATCTTTTTATGAAACCAGCATTGGAAGTATGTAATTCCTACTTTATATGAAGTGTAGTAACATACACTGGTGTTAAAAAAAAGAAATCTGGACCCTGTCCTCTCAAATATTTAAAACCACCCAGTTTAGATAGTATCCACTCATCAATGCAATGCTAACACTTCATCAGTTAAAATACCATATTTTATTGGTGGGTGAACAAGTCAAACACAATTCTTAAACTCAGTATTAAAAAAGTCTGTGGATGTTTTATTTTTAAGCACTTCCATTTAATGACACAGAGAGAATTTACCTCTGAAACTCTGTCTCTCCTTTCATAGTATGTTTGTAAGATCTTGTGTCTTCAGAGTTCTGAAAGAAGGAAAAAATCCAGAGGCTTAGAGGAAGCTGCATTTTAAAATAACCTTTGTAAGACGGAACAAGCTATTACTTCATACTAAACTCGCTATGATTTTGAGTAAGCTAACCTCGAAAAAGGCAGTCACATACCTTGCTATAATTTAGTATTTAGGTTTTATTATATTTAAGAACAACACAAGGGGAAAAAGTCCTGAGTTATAAATAAAGCTCCATTAATTAAACATATTTAGGATTCATGTTTCATATACCCCAGAAGTATAACAGTATGCAAAAATAGACAATTTTGTATATTTATAAAAATTCTTAGGGACACGAAAGTTACCTGAAGACTGCTTTCAGCTACCCCTTGGGTAAGGCCAAAGAGAAGATATTTCTGTGGGAGCTTTTTATGCAGAAGAGATGTGTTATTAATTCTCATCAGATTTACTCCCTAGGTGGAATAGTGTGAAACTGCAATCATGTAGGCTTCGTTAAGAGCAAATATAGTCCCCAAAGAAGGAACATGAACAGTCCTTGTTTAGGGAGCAGTTCTATCACTGCTTGGCTTATTTGTATTGCAAACTGCATCACACTGATATTGCAGAGTAACTGAAAAGCGACTTTGTTCAGGTCTTAACAGCAAGTGGTTCATTATTGCAACCACAAGAAAGAACACAGAGCAGCAAAATAACAGTTTCTGCTGACACGAACTCTGCCCAGCAAGGCAGTTAATTTTTATATACCTTTAGGTTATATGACTCAGTTTTCCCAAAACTACAGCAGGTTGTAGGAAATTGCAACAGTGATCATCAACACACGGATTATTTCAGACAAGGAAGTCCAGTCGGTACTCGTATTATAAAGGAGTACATCCAGACAGTACATCCTTTTACAAACAATTCACTTGGTGAATAATTGGGTCAAGCTGACTCGGTGAAGCCATCAGGTCACTGCTGCAGAGATCTTCCTAATTAGAGAGGCCTGCAAAGGCCTACAAGGCCTTAGTTATTCCACTTCCTCATTAGAAAGCACCTCATTAAAGAAAATAAAAAGGACTCCGCTGGTTTCTGTAACTCTAACAGTTAAGGGAAATCTTGAGAACTTCTGCCTGTGGTTGGCTCTGGAGTTCTAACAGCAGCAAAACCAATGAAATCATAATTTGAGAGGCTGTGAAAGGCTGCTCTCACTGCAAACCACATTGATGCAACTTGCTGCAGGAAGGCCTGTTCAACCCATATGATTATAATCAAAAAGGAATCAAAGTGTTTTATTGGTTTATTAACAACCAATTAACTGGTAAGCAGTGATTTACACACTCAGGTTCAATATTAGCAACACAACAGAAAAACTACAATAATAGGCAATTACAAAACAATGCCAGGTCAGATGACTTGGCACCAGTAAGTTTTAATCTTGCACACCTAGCAATGTGCTTTGGCATCCACAATCACACTGTTGAAGGTGTGGGGGCTCCAGTCGTGTGCACGGCAGCCGTAGCGCTTCCTACAGCCTGCTAGCACACACACTGCTGGGAAACACCCCCCCACGAGGTCACACTTGCACACCCAAGGTGTGGGATCTGACAGAATGCCACCCCCATGCTGTCACTCTGCCAGCTGGAGAATGTGGGCTGCTGACACTATCAAGCCCAGTTTGACTGCTGCTCTGTTACTGTTTTCTCTCTTTTCAATCCAGTGCCTTCTCTTCTCAAAATTCTCTTGGCAAATCCCTGGTTTTCACTGAATTTTGTCATCCCAACATTATTGGTTTGGGGTAAACGACCTCTCAGTCTGGTTGAGGTGTTCTGTTTATGACTCCCTAGCTATCATATCACCTTGGTGTTATTCAGGCCATGTTACCAAGAGGTAGCTGTGCCGACTCCTCCAGACAGCTCTGTGTAAAGCTGTTCTAATTACACTGCGACAAACGTCCTTTCACTCATACTTAAGGAATTATATGCCAAACTGCTAAAAGCCAACAGGAGTTAAGTTTTCTGTAACCTGTGGTCATGCTCACACCATGCAAAACCAGAAATAAAAGCCCCCGCACATTCATGCCTAAATACGACTCTACTTAAATGCCTTACTCTGACCTCTAAGAATTGGAGATACCTCTTATCCACACTGCAATCACTTGCTACTGTTCAGAGGTCTCCTTACCTTTTTGCTATTATTAGTTTGGGTTCTCACTGCTGCTTGCACTGGTCAATGTCTGCCTACAGCAGTATTTAACGCGGTCTCAGGCAGACTGAAGCCGTGCAGCAGTTAAAGCTCCGCACTCCTCAAAGTGGTACAGGCATTCACAATGGCAATACAGCTACAGTACGAGGTTTTAAGCCTTTCTTACTGTTTGTACTACGGAAGTTTAAAAAAAAAAAAAAAAAGCCCTCCCCTTAGGGTAAGTTGATGTTAAAAGACAACTTGAATAATGACAAGGAATTTGGGAGAAGAAAAGAAGTTACAAATATTTGGCTTTGAATAATATTTTCTATGTGAGCAAAAGGCTTCTAACATAAGGCCATAGTATCCCATCCTGTTTAAGATGAAGATTTTTTGATACATTTATGATCAAACAGTTAAAATCTCTCTGACTTCTCATATACATGTTGGTAACTAAAGGAAAGCTAGTTATGTGAATTATGTGCTTTGGCTAACATCGGTAGCTAACTCGCTTAGATTGCCCAAGTCTTCAGCCGCAAGCTGTGACCTAGAAGTTAATGGACTTCAGCTCAACGCCTTTCTCAGGCAGAAAAATAGCTGAAAGTAGTTTTGATGACTCCTACATTGTAATTGAGCTAGTGCAACAAGATCATACAAATAATGTTAACGAAGACTGCGTATTTCACGATATAAATCAGAGTGGCCATTATGATCAAAGTAATTGACAAAAGAGACCATTCTACCTGGAGTCAGCAGAAGACAGATGAGCTCCAGGTGCAGGTGGAACAAAAAGATTAGGAAACTGAGTAAGTAAAGTTACCTGCACCAAACCACCCATCATGGAAGAGGACAAGTAACCATTAAACAATGTGGCCAAACAAAAGGCACATACTTTTTGCATGAACAACCTATGTAAAAAAACTGTGAGGCTTTAAAAAGCACAGGGAAACAACCGAGGGGTCCCTCTCTGGAGGCACCCACCTGGAGCTGACCCTGCTGCTGTACCGTTCTGTTAAATTATTTATTTTTATCAGATTCGATGCCTGAGACTCTACTTTGGGAAACTCAGGATTCAGATTGCACTTCTTTACCAATACCTTACAAAATCCAAAGGGGAAGAAAAAATTCTAGCAAACTTAAGTGTGGATTTATTAAGTTACTGCTTTATTAGATATATATTACACTACTGGCAGGGAATAACTTCCCAGAAGGGGATACAAACAATAAAAAGGAATGAGAAGCTACATGCAAGTGTGACCAGAAAGGTTATCACTCCTGTAGTACTGCATTTTACAAGCAATTCAGGGAAAGCTGACAGCATACCAAGAATTTTGGTCATTGATTTATGTCTCAGTGGCTAAAAGGAAATATTTGAGTTGCTTGCTAAAACATTGCCAAGTACAATTCATGATTAATCAGGATATTAAAATATATGATCCAAGATAAAGAACAACGCAGTAAAACGGCAAGCAGTTTGGTAACAGTTTCAACAGTTTGTCAGCCAGGAAGATACAACAAAATTAAGAAATCCCTTATTTTCTCATACCCACACTGCTCATAGCCTCTGGAGAAAACCAAAGCTAGTCACCTGACCAATTCAACCATCTTTCCATTCTTCATGACCCCATCTTTAAATGTGTTTCATCCTTCTATCACAAGACTGCTAAACAATTCATACTCTTCTCTTGAATATGGAGGTTTTGATTATAACAATTTTAATAGTAATAATACAGCTGTTCCTACTTTGTTATCCTGGCCATCCAAACAGTCTTCCTTTCCCATTGATTTCTTCAGTTTCTTTTTAGACATCTTCAAATCCTAAGAAAAACAGCAATACCATTAATACTTATTTCAGAGTTTTATTTCCAGCTGATATACAAAATAAATTTTGACTGCATAGGCAACAAATAGTCTAATGCTCTTCTTTTCATGTTACATGACAGATTTCACCTGAGCTAATTATCTCACTACCAAGAGAACTTTACAGAGAGAAAGGATGGCAATGACTTTAATATCCGCTCCAGAGATGCATACTTGGTACCAGCAAACACTCCTGACTAATAGAGACAAACATCTTGTGAGGTTTAAGTCATAGGACCGTCAAGTTTCAAAGAAACTCCCACGACAGAACACTCGCCTTGTGGCTCCCCCCTTCCCCTGGGGTGGGGGCAATATCGTGACATCTCCCAACACTTACACCACCCTCTGCGCGAAGGTTTTAAGAGGGGCTGTGAAAAAGCCTCACCAGAAGCTCCCAGAACTCCAGAGATGAATTTCCAGAGCACAGGTCAATCCCCTCGAACCCCCGAGGCGGCTCAGCCGTG
>NW_009715229.1:0-54164 GCF_000703405.1 Apaloderma vittatum
TCCCTCTCCCGGCTCTGGCCCGCAGGGGTCCTGGGGTGGGCATTTGCATTGCAGGGACCAAAAGTTTTGCCAGGGGGCATCTGCAGTGGCCTGCACCAAAGCAGCGCAGGCTGTTGGCCAGTTGTCGAGTTACGGGGTTATGGTGGAACGGTTTAGGAGTCGGGGAGCAGCTCGGGAGTGAAAAGGAAGAGTGAGGCACCCTCTTCATCAGCGCTCTCCGCTCTCCTGCCCCCAACCACCTTTGCCTGCTGGCAGCACCAGCGCTGGCCAAGGCAGGGTCTCGCAGCAGGGTGGGAAGGGGCAGCAGAAGTGCCCATCCAGCTGCTGGGGGCATGAAGGTTGTGGCAGGTCCCGGGGACAGCAGGGACCACATGTCTGTGTGCCCGTGCACGCGTGTGCAGGCGTCCCTGCCCGTTAGGGGTGATGCGCGATGGACGCAGCATCCCGGTGCTGCAGGCGGGCAGGTGGCCGTCGGTGTCTACAGCTGTGGTGGTGACCCGAGTGTTGGCTTTATGGTGTAGGATATGCCTAGTGTGAAGTCTGTCTTTGTCTCGAGATGAAACAAAGGTGCTGGAAGTCACGTCTGTGGCATTGTTCTGGAAAATGAATATTGGTTGGGGTCTGATGGGGGACTCTGCTTCTGGAGTAGAAATCACCTCTGGCTGAGGCTGGCTTCAGCATCATTCAGAAAGGGAAGATTTCCACTGGTGGAAAATGGACAGCTTTTACACTAGGAGTCAATGAGAAGCCTTTCCTTTTTCTCTCGCTTTCCAAAATAAATAACCACATTGAAATTTAAAAGGTATTTCTTCCCTTTTGTCCTGTATTAATTGATACACTGCAAAAAAATGTGGTCTCAGCCACTCTCCGGCAAACCGAACCTGTTTTTACATGTAAAGCTCATGATATTAAGGCATTGGAGGAAGAAATGGCAAAAGTTATACTGAAGAGGAAACTTTACGTATGAACTGAGAGCCAGTGTAAATCACTGGCAATTTCAGGTCTGGTCCCCTGCAAAGTACCTGACTCGATTGCACATCGTGGTTTTAAGAGGGGTGTGTAAAGGAATGTAAAATGCAGTATATGTTGCCTCATTAACATGGTTTGCCAGCCTGGTGTTTGTGAAGCTTTACAGCATTAAAATTTTAGCATTACTTTTCTTGCTAAGATAGTGTTAGTCTCAGTAACGTGCCTCTGCATTCACCATCTCTGTTGAAAAATAGATATTCTGCTTTCCTGCTGCTGAGCCCACCTGACTGAAGGATATGTCTCTGGGGATCCAGAGGGCACCTACGTGCTGCTGAAATGGAGGGAGTAAGGCTTTGGGGCCCTTTTCTAAGCGGGAATCTGCAGTGCACAGCTCCCAGAGGAGTGCTGCTGCAGATCCCTGGCTACAAGTCATGTTGGAGGCAGGATCGTTCTCCTGCTCTTCCCTGCTTCCACCAAGAAAAAAAATATTTCAAGATTCATGGGGCCAGAAGGGGGAGCAAAAATGTGTGTGCGTGCATGTGTGTCTGTGTGTTTATGTACACACATATGTATGTATATACAAATATGCATGCGTATACACAAACACACACAGACAAAGCAAATTATTCCAGCACTGAGTGGTTGGGACCACACTTGGGAGAGGGAGACCTATCCCCTGGTCATGGATCACTACAGAGGGCTTTTGAGCGTGGGCTTTTTTTATTCTTCACGAAACAGATAACTGGGGCGAAAAAAAAATCTGCAAACAGTTCAGGCTTTTGGAGACCCTGTCTGGTTACAAGACGAGCAGCTAAAGGGTTAGGGATTTTGTGATTGCACTTCTGGGCTGGGATGCCTAACTTGTGCGTAAGTCCCTCCTCAGGCTGGAAGCCTGTTTGCGGAGCTGGGGCCCTCGATTTGCTCCAGAGCCAGTGAAGTCATTCTGTTGACTCCAGTGAGCTTTGGATCAAATCCGTGAGTGTGCTGGAGATGTATTGTCCTGCGGATCTATTGTGTGAAGAGAAACATAAATAGTGAATAAAATCGAGAACGTGAAAAGACAGGTGTTACCAGGCATGACTGGCCAAATGAGGGGCGTGTTGGAGCTATTTCTCGATGGTTGGAAATACAAAGAAACTGGGACTATAAATACTGAGTGCCTTTGAAAGGAAAAGATGCTTCTTACCGATAGCCGTTTAGTTGTTTATTGAGGTTTCCTATAAACAAAAGCTCAAGAGTTTAGATGCATGTGATGCCATTTACTGCCACGTGTTGTTTGTAATGTACACATGGAAGAAGATGTGCAAAATATTACCCCAAGGTGGCTTTTGTTTGTCTGTCTGGTAAAAGGCTGGTGGTACCTTTGAGCCGTGGGATTATTAAACACAGGCAAAACCACCTAGCTGGTTACAAAGAGCAAAAGACTAGCATGAAGCTGGAAACGTAGCTTTTAGGATCCTCTCTTCGGACAAAAGAAATAAAGGATGGCATGGGGCGATGGGTTTTTCTTTTATTCTTTTTCTAGCTTTCTCTCAGTGGGAAAAAATGCTTTAATACACGCACTTGGTCTTCAGGCCAGCACTCGCACCATATGCTGTTTTCTTTTACTCTTTTTCTAGCTTTCTACGATCTCTCAGTGGGAAAAAATGCTTTAATACACGCACTTGGTCTTCAGGCCAGCACTCGCACCATATGCTGTGTACAAGCCTTATTAAAGCATCATAAATGGCTCTTCTAAAGTAGCTGATCACCCTGTAGGTGATGAGGCTTTGTAGGATCACAGTGCAGCTGCCTGCGAGGTCTTGCTGTCGTGCAGGTTGCTGCCACAATCAGGAGTGCTGGCTGTTGTAGCCTTCTCCTTTAGGTTGTGGCTCCCTGGTATGTCGTGGAGCGAGTGCTATTAGAGGCTGTGTACTAGTAGAGGAGAAAGCATCGAAGTTAGTCACGAGCGAGTAAGTATGTTGCATGTCTTACTCTCAGGGCTGAAGTTTGGTTGACAGGTCTTTCTTATTTGATTTGAGGCAATTCTATAAGTTGGCAATGTATTTTAAGTACATGAATTCTTTATATTGCAAGGAAAACAAAGGAGAGCAGCATGTCGCAAGGCAGGCTGGAGCGGGATATAGCTGGTGGAGTATAAGTTTTAGGCACTAGACATTGCTGTTAATGGTGTCTGGGGATTGTTAATACAACATACTGTGTCATGGATTTGTTCAAAACTTAGAAAAGGCAACAGATGGGGACTGCCTGCATGGAGGCTGTAGTATTAGCTTGTGGTTCTGGTGGCAAATAAATGCAGCTTTCGAAGATTTTCACGTAGGCCAGGATACCGCAATATTGTACTTTGGCCTGATAACATCTTAATTGCGTTACAAAAGAAATAAGAGGAGAACCAGCTCATCTCTGCAATTTCGTGGTGCTTGGTATAATGTATGCTTTCTGATTGACAGCTTAATGGCTTCATTTCATTTTTTAGAGCCTGGTGTTTGAGCTGCAGAAGGACTGTCTTGGCAGCGGGCTGTCGCGCTTGGCAACTTTTGATTTTGGTGGGGAACATTGAATGTGGTGCAGCTGGTGTGGGGGAAATAACTGTGTTTGTCTTGCAGTGATGGGTTCCCTCCTGGGGCACACAACCTACTGTATGTGGGAGCCGTGCTCAGCCCTAGGCGCTTCTAGTCCAATGTATGGCTTTCTCCCCAGGCTTCTCAAGAAGAACAAGAACATGAGAACTATAGAAGCAGGCACAGGCACTGTCATATGTGTGTAGACAAGTACATTTTTGATGTAAAGAAGTCCAGATGAGAGCAGCAGTGTCATATTGAAATTTCAGCCAAGAAAGCATCGTTTTAGATGACAATATTTACATGTGAACCAGGAATGCAGTAGTTGTGCATTTTTGTCCATTTTTATTCTTTTACTACAGTTCTTCATCTGTTTCAAGAGTTAATGCCAGATACAGGGAAGGATTTAGATATCTGCAGTAGATCTTAGGCAGAGTGTAAGCACTTGCATCCTCTGAGTGCCTGCCTGGCCAGGACGGTGGCAGAAGTCCCCATATTCCCACTCTTCCCAAGCCAGCCGGGAGCTGCTCCTACTGGGAGAGAGGGGATCTGCTCAGCACCCTGTAGGAGACATCGTTCCCAAGAACCTCTGTGTCCTGAAGCTGGTGGGCATCCTCTGGCCCGGCTGCTGTCACTTACGTGCCATCCTCATGTGCAAACACAGCCAGGGAGACGCCTCTGCTTTTCCTGGAGGCTCCTTTGTTAAAGCCCTCTCATGAGGTTTGCCTGCGAGACCTTCTCCAGCCTAGGGTGGGGTTTACACCCACATCTCCAGCATCTCAGGAGGTTTCACCTGCCAGACGGTTGCTCGTTTTGCTGAGGTGCCCTTCCCTTTGGCAATACGACTCGTCCTTCTGCAGGGGTGAGATTTCATTTGACAGAGAGGGAAGAACTGGGATGTCTAGTTCTGCTGTCTGATGTGTTTTCTCAGGTGTCTGTCTACAGCTGAATGCATAAACACTTCTTGGACTAGCAATTAGACCCCAAGTTTCCCTTCTCTTGGGTTAACTGCCCTAATCGCCAAGCTTCCTCTTTTTTCTTTTTTTTTTTCTTTTCTTATCCTAGTAAATCATTAATTTTCTTAGCTCGGTGGAATGCCTTGAAAAGGAAGTGTGGAGAATTTCTGTGACCTGTGGCAGTCAATAGCCCCTTCATGAAGGTGAGGGAAGGCAGATGCACCTGCCTCTTGGGCAGTGCTGGAGGTCATGGATATCCGTGTAACATAGGGCCCTTCTCGTGCTCGTGCATGAGGCACCGACCAAAATCTCATCCCTTCTGGGCTCTGGAGCTGCTCTCCTAGTAGCTCGGCCAGGTAGCTGCCTGCACCACACATCGCTTCTCTTGCAAGTCCCAAGCAAAAGCCTCTTGCTCTTCTGGCACAGAAGGGTCCCTTACTCAGAGCGGGTTGCCCCATGCTGGAGCAGAGGCACTTTTGAGGTTTTTTTACTGGCGACATGAGGCCCTGTAACGACTCAATCCCCAGTGGGGCTAACCCCGAGTCACTGTTTGACTGGTAAAAGGAAACTATCTGAAATCCACTCAGTTAAGTAAATGAATTGGCAGTTTCAAGTGTTACACCTTCGAGGTGCTCTGCCAGTTTTTGTGGCTTTGTGGGTTTATAATTGAATTCTCAAAATATTATCAAAATATTTTTCCTTTTTGCTGTTGCCGAAGAATGAGAAATTCGTCCTCCGGAGGATCTGTGCTGAAGGAAGGAGCTCGGGCAGAAAGAGAAAATGATTGTGGTTCTTTAGTCCCTTTCTTTTGTAATAGCTTTCTCTGTAACTTGCAACAATGTTAGGTTATGTATTTTCTCAGAAGTCTTGTATTTTCTTTTTTTTTCCTTTTTTTTTCTTTTTTTTATTAAGAAAAGTATATGTATTGACCAGTTATGGTCTCAGTTATGGAGATGATGTCATTTGCCTTGATCTTTCAGAGAACCCTAAAGTTCAAACGGCAATCCTATTAAAAAGTTTTACTTTATTTTCAATATTGAGAAATAAGCTAGTTCTGTGCCTGCATTAACACAGGCCTCTCTCAAGCTGGGCAGTAACTAGCTTAGATTTTTTGAGTATGTAGCTTGAAATTCAGAGTCAGTAATCCACAAAGAAAATCCAGTTGAATTTTTCTACCGAGGCACAAGCATTCCTCCGACGGCAAAGCACAACTCGAGCAGGAGAATCACAAGACCTATGCACTGATGTGTGAAATTGCATGTGGAGCAGAAGCGTTTTCTCAGCAGCCGGATACCAGGGCCCGCGCTTCCAAAGGCAGCATGAGAACTTTGTACTGTCATCGCCAGCAAATGTTAAGCCCTTGTGCTCAATACAGGCATCCTGGACAAGAAGAGGGTCATCTTTCAGTGGGTTGGACCTGAGATGGTGGAGGAATATGGGTGTAGAATCATAGAATCAATGAATTGTTTTGGTTGGAAAAGACCTTTAAGATCATCACGTCCAACCATTATCTAACTCCGCCAGGCCCACTTCTAAACCATGTCCCTGAGCACCATATCTAGACGGCTTTTAGACACATCCAAGGATGGCGATTCAACCACTTCCCTGGGCAGCCCGTTCCAGTCTTTGATAACCCTTTCGGTGTAGAAGATTTTCCTAATGTCTAACAGAAACCTCCCCTGTTGCCCATCTCTGGACCCTCTCCAGCACCTCAGTGTGTTTCTTGCAGTGAGGGCCCCAAAGCTGAACACAGTTCTTGAGGTGTGGCCTCACCAGTGCCGAGTACAAGGGCATGGTCACTTCCCTGGTCCAGCTGGCCAAGCTATTCCTGATCCAGGCCAGGATGCCGTTGGCTTTCTTGTCCCCCTGGGCACCCTGCTGGCTCACAGTCAGCTGGCTGTCCACCAGTATCCCCCCAGGTCCTTTTCCACTGCGCAGCTTTCTGGCCACTTCTCCTCCAGCCTGTAGTGTTGCATGGGGTAAGGAGCGGTGCTCGGGTGTCTCTTGAAACCTCTGCTGTGGATTTTGATCTCCTGTGATGGCTCATGTCAGGCGCACTGGGGAGCTGGGTGGGATGCTGAGCCCAGGGCCTGGAGCAGGACCGTCTGCAGGGGCAGCTCTCCGCACCCCAGGTGCCAGCAGTCCTGCCATGTCCTTGTCTTCCCTCCTGCTCCGCAGCCACCTCGCTGGGCTGGCCCTCAGTGCTTGAGCCTGCCAGTCCTACCCCCGGGCTGCCATGGCCAGGTGCTCTCCCTGCTCCCATGTTTGTCCTTAGTGTCCATTGGGATGCACTGCCCAGGGAAGTGGTGGAGTCGCCGTCCCTGGAGGTGTTTATGGAGAGGCTGGATGTGGCACTTAGTGCCATGGTCTTGCGGTTGGGATGCTCTTGAGTCATAGGCTGGACCTGATGATCTCAACAATTCTGTGATTCTGTGGGTGTCTGCTCCTTCTGTCTTACCACTTCATGGAGAGCTGGTGGTCTCTGGCTTTCTGACATTCTCTTTCCATCACCGCTGCTGGCGTTGGCCATCGGGTGCCATCGTCCGCAGTGTGGGTCGTGTCTGGCCCTTCCCACCTCCCTCCCTGGCCTGTTTTATTTTCCTTCACACCCTTGGGAGGGTGGAGCCCAGCCCCATTTGATTTGTTGTTTTTTTAAAAAACAATTTATTTACGAGCACCTCGTGGTTGCTCTCCTGCTGATTTAGTTATAATAATAACACTTGCTACTCGGTGGCAGCAAAATACTGATTATTGCTGAGGGCAGTACCAGCCTGTTTTATTTTCCATTTCGTATATAATAATAGGATGGATGAAGGTGTGCGGTGCCATAAATCTTCTCTTCCCCAGCAGGATAACATCCAGGCCTTCTTGGCAAACAGAAATACTGATGACAGATTTTGAGGGATTTTTATTTTACTCTGGCTTTCAGTCCCATTAACAATCTGATGGCTTTACCCCACTCCCCTTTTTTTTTTTTGGCTCCTGAAAGACTATGAAACTGGATAACTTTTCCACATGCATCTAAAAGTCTGGAATTTATTTTCTGTTATTTTATCCTAATGTTAGTTTGCTGTCATAATTATTGTGTATCGATAGACTGCTAAATCCCCCTCGCTAGAAAGTTCCTTGCGGATTTCTGGATTTTACAGTTAATGTGTAGGAAAACAAATCTGATTTTAGAAAGTGCTGCCATTGACTTCAATAGGAACAGGAAGAGGCACTTCACTGGACAATTGTAGTCATGTTTACTTTGTATATGCGGCAAGAAAAATAAGATCAAATGAAAAAGCCGCAGGTTTTCAGCTAATAGAGAAAAACAGCCTTTTCTGCTATGCATGATTAACCTTTGGGAGCTGTTTTCGTGGGAGAGCTTTGAGTGGATATGCTAAGTTGCATTCAGGAAAGGTTTAGGTATTTATAAGGGTAAAGAAAACATCAATGCTTACATTGGAATAAAATTGCTTAAAAGGGCAATCATACACGTTGGGGTAGATTTAAATTCGCCTGCTGTAATGAGGTCACTGGGTCCTGAGGATGGACCTTTCTCCAGGGAATGCTGTTTTGAAATTATCTGTTACCTTGCTTTTCCCCCAGAGCACCTGGTCAGTGACTGGGGATACTGGGATGGATGCACGTCTTCATCCATCTGGGGAAAACTTCTTATTTCTGCATGTGTTTTATAAAGATGATTGTAAATGCACTTGTGTTGCTAAGAGCACCCACATCACTGAATTTACTCCTGCGCTGACTGAAGATCTGCTATGAATCCCCATGGTTAGAGTTAGCTAAAAGAAACGGTCAGTGGATACATCATTTTATTGCTCTTTTATTTTATTGAAGTATAAAAAGGATGATTCCATTTTGCTGATTGAAAAGGCAACTCAGTGGCTTTCGGGGCAGAGAGTAATTTATGTACATGGGCCAGGTACAATCAAAAAGAAAGAAAAGAAAAGCCCCCATTTTTCCCACATAGTGATTAAAAGAGGCTGTTTTGCAGTTGTTTGAGAGAGCAACTGAGAGTCAAAACTTAACTTCCTCTTCTTGGCTATAGTACTGAGCACATGGTAGGACATGGGGCAAATCATTAATATCTCTCTTTTTCAGTTAACTCAGCTGTGAAGTTGATATTCTTGCCTGCTATACAGCATGCCAGATCTGAGAAATGTATCATGCTGTTGTGCATTGGGCTGATGCTTTTTAATTAAAAAAAAGAAGTCGTGCAAGGTACAGTGTTGAACAAAACGTCTGTCATGGTAATTTTGGGCTTAGAATAAAATTCAAATCTGTAGCATTACATTTTGTCATTGCTGGAGCTCACTGGCCTGGGAAATAGCAAAATGAGTCAGGTTATGAAACTACCTAGGAGTGAGATTTGATGAAGAGGGGAGGTAGAAGAAAGTTAAGAAAAAGTTAAATGAAAATGAGGCTTAAACCTTTTCCGTTGCACTGTTTGGATGTGTTTAGCAATGCTTGCGATGGAAACAGACTGAATGGATCAATTTCTAGGTTTTATTTAGGAAAAGGGCAACTGACAATGTTAATATTTTTGCTTTATGTATCAGCACAGCTCATCGGATGTCTCAAGAAGGGAATTGCCCTTACTTTTCCATTCCTACCACTTGTCGAAGCTGTCTGTGGCACTTCAGGGGAAGGAGCAATAAGCTGTGTTACATCCATCTGTAGGAAGTATCTTCATGCACGTGTATTCTTTCACTTCCATTCACAAGCTTCCTGAAGTGTTCAGATATAGACAGAAAAAGCAGTTTTAAAACATTTTTTAAAAGTAAGAGTAATAATCAAGCCTTTGGGGCTTGACCATGAGGTTGAAGTTCGTTTTAACTATCTTGCTGAACTGAGGCTTAGGAGACAAAATTGCTGTTGTGTGCTCTGGAGACACTTGCATGAGTCACTGGAAAGTCAGGATAGGACCTTCGATGAGAGGCCAGTGAAATGCCTCCTCTGCACTACAGGACAGTCCTGAAGTGTGTCTTAGTGATGGAATAACTATTGCTAGTTTTGTCTCTATAGGAGGGAACTCCTTTCTTGAGAATATTCATCACATGTTCAGACTGTGTATTATAAAATGTAGTAGAGGATCTATTTCTAATCTATTTTTCTAGAGAAAATGAATTAAAATTATTCAGCATCAAATTCAAATACAGCAGTAAATGAGTTGGCATTCCCAGCAGAATAAGATGGTCAGTGGTATAGATTAGTAAAATCTGTTGGACTTCTCAAGGATGTATGCATGGCGCAAGTGAAAAAATTACATAAAAAAAACTGAAGTAAAAAATCTCTCATTCGTAACAGAAGCAAATCCTACATCATGCTCCAAGCATCTGCAAATTTTAGTTCAAGTTAGACATATCCAAAACCCCTCTCCTGAAGTCATCTGGCACATCACAGTAAATCACGCTGTCTAAATATCTAATCCCCAGTCTGCTGCTGGCTGCTGAAGGTCCCAAATATAACCGAGGAGGAGGAGGTCTAATGCCCGTATTAATTTCAGGTTCCAGCTTGACCTGTTCTTCTCTCTGTTGCCCAGATCTGGGCTGCCATGAAGCCCGTGCGAGGGAAAGGCTTTCCTCCTCACGGAGTGGAAACGTCCTGGTAGGATGCACCGGCAAGGGAGGGAATAAAACCAGTTGCTTGAAATGTCAGGTGGCAATCGAGGCTGCAAGTAAATGAGCCAGCCTGGAGTCTGTTCAGGATTCTGCAGTAGCTCATGGCTGTCTGCAAAAAATTCGTGCAGTAGAAAATTCGCATATTTGGCTCTGGACTGAATGTGTGAAATCCTTGCCTTGTTGGAGTGAATATTTTTTTTTTTTCCATGTGGATGCTAAAACCGGTAGTATCCAGCCTCATATAGCAATGAGCATGTTGTCAGACCCAAAATAGGGCCTGTAACGTGTCATACAAAGCCTTGGCTGTAGTGAATGGTTGGGCAAGTCTCTGCAGTTGTGGGAAACTGGGGTGAGGCTACCTTGGGTTTTGCCCTGAGAGTGTTCCTCAGCTTCGCTAGACAACCACGGTGTAAGGGGGACCTGGCCGGGGATGCTACAGACATCCCTCTGACAGTGCCTGCGTGGGACAGGGGTGGTGGTGCCCCACCAGGAGCACAGCAGCTTTCTAGAAGTTGGTCCTGTTCAGCTTCAGCCAGTAAAGCTGTGCCCCAGCCCCAGGGGTGAGCTGGTACTTGAGGACCACGAGAGGAGGAGCTGCCTGCTCTGTTCTCCAGCTTGAGTGGCACAAGTGGTGGGGAAACGTGTCAAGGCATCGCTTCATAGTTATTTTCAGATCTATTGAAGTCGATTGTTTCACAAAGGAATAGTGTATTTTTTTAAAAATTATTTTATTTTCCCCAACCCAGGGAGGAGCGTGTTTGGGGCATGGCAGCACATCCTGCAGGCTGGTACTTCTGTGACAGTTTAATGGGCTGAAGGAAAAGTCAGCACTGGCACACTGTTAGGCTGTGTAAATGGGCTTAGGGTTTGTTTTAGAAAACTTGCTCTTTTTTTCCCCTCTGTGCTCCCTTCTCTCTTCCCTGCAGACACAAATACATCATTCTTGCAAACGAAACTGTTTAATTTTAATAACTGGCCTAGAGCTAAAACTGACAGCGGGAGAGGAGCTGTTTGGTTTGCAGTCGCTGACAGCTGGAATAAACTACCTGTTCTCTTGGAGAGGGATGGACAGCCAGTTTGTTTGGTTTTGAGGACACTTTGATCCCTAAAGAAACTCCTCTCCACAAAAAAAAAAAGATATTACTGGAACTGTGACAGCTTGGTGTTACTGACTGCTTTTTATAGGTAAGGCTCAAAGTATGATGGAGAAACACTGTGTGCAAATGTCTGTTGCCTCTGTAGTTCAGACCCTTCTGTTGAGAGCAGCTCTTCATCATGGGAAGGTTACTGTCACCAGAGCTTTGGGAGAGACTCGGGGTCCCACTAAAATACATTTCCTGTGATCAGGATCCTTACCAGGCTGGTTGGACAAGAGCTCTTTGGTAAAGCTAAGTGGCTCAGGTTCTCAAAGCCCTGCCTTGAAGTAATGGAGGCGGGATTATTAAGTCAGATATTAAATAATTTTGCCATGACTAGTTTTAGCTCTGGCTCCGTAAGAAAGTCAGCCGCCGTGTTTTGCCCGTTCTCAGAAGAAAAATGGCAGCACTCCCATTTCCTCTTCTCCTCCCTCAGGGCCTGCCACCCCTTTTATTTTTTCGTTTCAGGGCCATTAGACAACATGCAAATTATTTTTAATAGGGCCAGAACAATACTGTGTTCCCAGTGGGACTGTTAGGGTCAAAGCCATCGCGTGCCAGCCCTCAGCGTGATACTAATTTTGGCCACATCTGCCCCAGGGTTTGGAGGTCAGGTGGAAGGGCGCTACAAAGCACAGACCCAGGCAGGACCTGGCCCTGCAGCCCCCCTGTCCCACAGTGGGCCCCGGATGGGCTGTGTCTGGGGTCCCTCCTGACCTCCCCAGCAAGGCTGATGCAGTACAAAGCACCAGCTCCTTACTCTGCCTCTCCTTCAGCCTCCTCATAAGTCCCTTGGATAAGACAAGTCCTCTTCTGGACAGAGACCTTGCAGATCGCTTTGCTTCCCTCCCTAACCCCTCCAGAGGCATCTTTGCGCTACAGAAGTAAGAGGGCACCGCATGGCTCATTTTGACAGGCTCTCCAGCTACAGGGATGCCCGCTGGCAAAGGGGTGGCCCATGGGGCTGGGTTTGCCAAAGGGCAGCTGGCAGCCCTCATCCACCCTGAGCTTTGGTGTGGAGTCTCAGGAGGGCAGGGACAGGTTGGGGGAGCTGTGGAGAGGATGATCTACCCCCACATCTCCCTCCTCTCCCCAGACCCTTCCTCCTGGAAACACTGATGGTTCTCCCCCAGAGTGACATGCTGGGAGTGAATGTTTTAGCTCTATAAACTACATGGACTGTCTGCCACAGCTCCAGGGAAAGGCAGGACAGCTGCCTTCAGACCTTGGCTTTGAGCTGGTTTCTATCTCTGCCTTTCCTTTGAAGCCATGGGATTTTGTCTGTGGGGTTGTTGGGGAGGGGGATAAGGGCATTTGCAAGGCTTCCTTTGAAACACCTTTTACAGGGAGGTGGCTGAGACTATATTTGAAAGTGAGTATAGGGGAGGAAAGAGAAATGTACCTCCAGCATCACTGGCTGAAGTAAAAGTAGAGTACCTTGGATGTTTCTGTCAAGGCTGGGATTGTGAGTTCCCTGTTTCTCCTACAAGACTTGCAGAGGGGCTCTTACCCCTGCGGCAGGGCAGGGCCTGAAATCCCTGCCTTGGCTGCGCTTCTGGAAAGGGCAAGTCCCTGACGTCGTATCTTCACCGTAGGTTTTGGTGGGTGAACAAAATGAAAAAGGAATGCTTTGGATTTTATAAAGTACTTCAGGTAGTGGTTTGAGCCTTTTAAATTTATTTTTGTCCTCGCCAGGGAATCTGCTGGCTCCCCAGTGCTGCAAACCCAGATGTGCTTACCTTTAAGAGGCAGCAGTAGCTGAAGTCTCTGACTTCCAGGGAAGCAGGATGAAAGGGCTGAAGCAGAAAGTGAAACTCTCTCAAAACAAAAACGCGACAGAGCAGCCTTCTTTCATTTTCCCAACTGGGCATAATGCAAAAAATAAACAGTTGGCACAAATGACTAACGCAGGTTTGCCAGGGGGTTGATCAAAAACATGCCGAATTCAGCAGTATGTTTTGCATGAAGTTCAGTGGGGTTTTACATCAGACCCGTTACATGGTAGGCAAGGATATTTTTTGAAAGAAAAACGTCATTAAAAAAATGTGGAAAATTCTCCTGTTCTACCTCCTACATGTTTCTATTGTCAAACAGTCACTGATCTTATTTTAGACTTGACCTTCGTGTTCTTTCCACAGCATGCAGGCTGAATGACATGTTATTCAAGTTCTCAGACAATATTATGATATATCTGCTTTTATATTTAGCTGTAACTTTTATTCTCCTTATAAACAAACCCACCTAATGCAACCACCACCTATCCAGGGAAAGTTATTTCCATTCCCCTTGGTTTAATTTGGACAAATTTGGCATAAAAACATTCAATAGTTCCATAATAACCTTTGCAACAGGATGCCTGCTGTGCTGACATGCAGGTCTAGAGCAACTTGTACCATGTGCCAGGAAATTGCATTCTTAAGAAAAATCTAGACATAAATTCTGAACAATCAACACTTAAATTTTGAAAAGTCTGGCAGCAAGCTGTTATCTGCCTCATGGGTTTTCGTTTTAATAGCTTTTTACTTTCTGAGCTCTACCTCTCTGTCTTTTATGCAGGCTGTACGCCTCTGGCCCAAGTAAGCTGAGCTCTGTAAGGTGGAGAGAGGGGGCAATTAGTTGTTTCTCTCTTGTTGTTCTTGTGTGCCTGTGTGCTCCAGCACTGTACCTTGACACGGTGGGAAGGGGGGTGATTTCTTACCAGAAGAAAGCAGAACTTAACTGGAAGTTAATCAAACGAGCATTTAGCTCTCGGTGGGCATTCACGCAACAGGAGCTTGCTGGGTTGCGGTGCAGTTCAGCCTTGGCTCCCAGCCTGGAGAGCTGGAAAGGGGATGGGAAGAGATGAAGTATCACCAGACCCAACTGTTCAATATCAGCTGGGGGTGTCCTTTACCCTGAGACAAGCCAGTTTGCTGAAATATGAGGGGGCTGAAGAGTAGACTGACTCCAAGGTGAGAAAAATTTTTCCTCGCCTTGAGGTCTCTGAGCACTTTGGTCTTGTTGCACATCTCACTGGAAGTGGAGCAAGCAAACAGCATCGTGTGGATGCCCACCTTCCAGAACTGCTGCTGGCTTGGCTGGAAGGCTCCATGACTCTCAGACATTCCCAAAAACCTGCTTTGCTCCTAATAAGGGAGCAACAGCATGGCTTGGCTGGAAGACCTTTATGTGACTCTCTGCCAAGACCTTCTAGATGTGTGTGTGTTGAATGTTACGTCAGCAAAAAAAAGGTGGTTGTAGGTGGACACAACTGCATCTGTGAACTTTGCTGCTTGGAGATGGCAACAAAAACTGCCAAAACACACAGCTCCTTGGGAAAGAAAACCCCCACTCATTTTTGTAATGAGTTCAGTAAAGCAACCAGACAGTTTAATCGGCAAATATTAAATGGGATTCGAGGAGGAGGCGGGGATGGGAAGGGGATGTTCCATAGATATGAACTCAAAGCAGAATGAAGGGCTGCAAAACCGTGTGAACTGAACCCCATCAGGGAAGGCTTACTAAAACTTGAGCCAGGAAAAATTACAAAGCTCTATAAATAGCTAAATTGAAAATTGAATGCATTTGTGTGTGTGCGTGTGGATGCACACATGTATCTGTGAGGTCATGTGTGTAAAAGAAATACAGTAGTACTTCATGTGTTGGTTTTATTTTAAGTAGTGGAAAATGTTTTAATGTGGGGTTTTTTTATTATTATTAGTTTTTCCTAGAGACAGTACATTATGTTCTGTCCTTAGGGCCAAAAACACAAAGTGCCTATTTTCATGAGGAATCCTACAGAAGGAGGAAGGGAAAGTATTATGCAGTGTAGCAAGGGTATAGTAGCCATTCCACAGTGATTACACATCCAAGCCAAGCCTGCACTAGAAAACTGAAAAATATATTAGAAGCGGAAAACAAGATGTGTGAAGTGTTTCCTATTCCCTTCCCACACTTAATGATGATCAAACAAGCAGGGAGGTGGTCATGGAGTTTAAAATTAACCCCTTGTATTTGATAATAAGACTGTTTCAGTGGCAGATAGCAAGCATGTTATCTACATACTAGTTTGAGGACTTCCTCTGCTTATTAATTTTCCTCCCTCAAAACTTTTAGTTATTTTCAATATGTTAAAATACCCTAGACACAAACCAGAAGTGACTGGAAGGACTGAATAATGCTGTAGACGTTCAAGAATTAAGGTAGCTGAAATGAATCCCAGCCTGAACGGCTCCTTCATTACAGTACAAAACTGGTTTTAGATCAATAATTTGTGATTCAAAGTCTGATCCCCTGTTACCTTCCAATACCTTCATCCTGCTGTAGTGTTCAAATGATGAATAAAATGTCTTCTAAAAAATTAGAGGAAAAAAAGGGAAAAAAAAGAAAAAAAAGGGAAAAAAAAGAAAAAAAAAGAAAAAAAGGGAAAAAAAAGAAAAAAAAGAAAAAAGGAAACAATGGAAAAAAGGGAAAAAAGGAAAAAAAGGCTCTTTTTCATATGGAATTCAAATGAATTAAAGACTCTGTACAGTTCAGTTTGGTTTAAGAACAAGACACAGTCTGGAGTTTAATGCCCTCATACCACGAGGGAATCAAATTTGTATTCGAGTCTCCTTTGCCGGCTTGTTTAATCGTTTATGATAACATCAGTAGCTTGGTAAATGATGTAATGGGAGTTAAATCAGGATGACCAACATAAACATCTGTCAGTGCATGTGAACATTTGATGTATGACCCCAGGGCCCAGTGCAGCAGTCAGTATCTTGGCAAAGAGTCCTTGGACGTCAGCGTCACTGGAGGTTGCAGGATCTCACGCTGCAGAGGATACACGCCGTCTACGCGGTGCCGTAAGCCAGTAATTGGGTATGGGATGTGGTTGGTGTTGGGTGTATCACTTGTCAGCGTGTCCCCTCTGTTAGTCGCTGTGGGCAGAACTCAGCCCGGTGGCTGAGGGCGAGGGCAGGGCATCAGCATCGTGGTCCTTCTCCCAGTGAGCTTCAGCTGGCATGAGGTGATGAGTCGGCTTGTGCTGGTCCTCTGAATGCAGCGGTTTTACAGAGATAGCTGATATCATTCTGGGTAGCCGTGCAGACTGAGATTCGCAGTCCGATTTGTACCCAGAAAATCAGCCTTAGTGTTTTATGGCCCTAATATCAGAGGAATTGTTTCCTAGGTTTGGCTTAGAGTGGTGTTATTTTCATTCAAAATCCTCTTGTCATCATGTTCTTGCATGGATTTGTAATTTTCTGAAAGCAAGCTGGTTAGTATTTTCATGTTCCTCATTAATCTTTTTTTTTCTTTTTTAAATGAGATTCATATGGGAAGCTGTTAGTATCTAATGTGGACAGACGTGTAAGTTGTTGAACATGTATGCTCTCCGCCGAAATGGACAGAAAGGATCTGAAAAGAATGCGCTGCAGAGGAAGCACAGAGCTAAGGGGACTCTGCCTGCTATATTTGGAATTAAATTGTTCTTCACAGGCAAAGTCTTCGGTGCAAAGGTAACACAGGTGAGCCACGCTGCAGTGAAGGTTGCAGCGGGGCGGATGGCTCTGGCTGCCCTCTGTTCAGTGGCAGCCTGTCCTGGTTTTGCCGGGATGGAATCCCATCCCAGCTGTGCTGTGCAGCCACCAGCAGCATCAGGTTGGGCAGGAGACTGAGCTGGGAGGGCACATGCCAGGGCAGATGCCCCCAGCTGGCTACAGGTGTGTCCCATCCCATAATCATCACCCTTGCTATAAAGGGGGAAGGTTTCAGAGGGTGGGGGCTGCTCCTGCTTGTCTTTGTCCCTAGAAGGGCTTGCTTGCCCTTCTGCTCCTGAGGGCTGCTTTCCTGTTTGTTGAGACTGCTGTACAGTCACTGGGCTGAGTATGACTTCATATACTTTATTTTGGCATTAGTGTTAATATTTGTTTTGCTGTTCCCTTAATTCTGTTCTTGTTTCAACCCATGTCTTTTACTTTCCTTTTCCCAATCCCTGTTCTCAGCTGGGGAGGGGTCACTGGGTGCTATTGTTTAGTCCCTGATATGGGCCAAATGTTGACAGAGTCTCTGTGTACGCAGTGACTGGACATGAAATCCGTGGTTGGTCCCATGTGCCCACTCGCCTCAAGAACAGTGTCACTTTAGTGCATGGACATACTGGGAAACTGTTCCCATTCATGATACATCCTTGCTGTTTCAAATGTGAACGCTTTCACACAAAAAATAGGCATATTTAGCTAATTTACTCCTTTTTAATCACTTTAAGGTACTGCATGCTTATAATTTAATTAAAAAGAAGTCTTTTATCAGTCTTGAATAAGTACATGAAGTTGGAAAACATGGATTTATTATTATTTTTTGAAAGAAAGCTGGCAGCATCCCTCAATTTTTATTATTAATATAATCTAGAATCTGTTTGTAACAAGAGGGAATAAGTTATATATTCCAGACTTATTAGGATTTGGTTTTTGAGATGAAATGCAAGCCAATTAAGAATGTAACGTAAATTCCATTACCTCGAAATAAATTTAGAGAAAGAAATATAAATGCAAGCTAAAATATTTTAACTCTTTTTTAAAAGAACTACTAGCATTTTAAAAAAACCATGATTAGCTGAATACATTAAAATTAGAAGTGCTGGGACAGCACATAGTTATTCTAAATGAGAAGAAAGATTGAAGAAGGAAACCACTCCTCCTCGCCTGCAGATGTGCACACGTGCACCACACATGCCCAATTTGGTTTTTACAAAGTATGCTGTCAAGTGAATACTGTCATGTTCCCTGTTTAATCAGTTTCCTCTTATTTGTGCGCTGTTGTATATAAAAGGAAATCTGCTTGTAAAGTCAGGCTTTTTAATAATACATTCAAAAATGATTAGAGTTCAAGGGGAAAGTTGTTCCTTTAAATGACTGAGCCAAAGAGGGAAAGAAATGAGTATCAGAGGGTGAAATTCACTTCTGCTTACATAGAATCATAGAATGGCCTAGGCTGGAAGGGTCCTTAGAGATCATTTAATCCAACCTCTCTGTCGTGGGCAGGGACGCCTGTCAACTAGGTCAGGCAACACATGATGTATCGGATACTTAAATTCTGTGTTGAGACCTAAAAATTAGGCTTTAGGTGGAATGTCAGAGGTTATCATCTGTATTTGGTCCTCCTTTACCCTCTGCTTGAGTAAATTTTGTTTATTCTGAATCTTCAAAGGTGCTTTCTTATGCAAGAGGATAAAGATTCTTTTATTATTTTTTTTTGTCTTTATGTATACCACGTCTTCCCAAAACAGTCTGAAGCCTTTTTATTTTCTTGCTATAGGCCGTGCTCTATGAAGTATAAAAAGTAGCCCAGCAGCATCCCAGAGAAATGTCCATTATTTCCAGGGGGGCTCTGAGCTGGGATGGCGGGAGAGGACCAGGCACGGCCAGGAGTGTGCTCCGGGGAGCTTAGATGCTGATCAGCACCCTCTCGCTTGCTGTTTAGACTTAATGGGATGGTGCTGACCAATTTGGAGGCTGGCAGAGGGGTGGCACGAGCGAGTTGGTGGGTGGGCAGGGTGTGGGACCAGCTGGGCTTCAGCCCTTTGGGTGATTGTGCCCTGGGAAAATGCTTGCAGTGGATTTTTTTTGTTTCATGTTTTCCCCTCCTTTCTCTTGTGCAACAAAACAGCTACAAGGGCCTGGATTCAACAATGTGTTTAGACTCAAAATGTGCCTTTGAAATCTCTGTCAACACTTGCCCAGCATTCAGCTAAAGCGGTGAGACAGCAGGGTGTGAGGACACTGAAGCAGAGACAAGAGAACACTTCCTTCAACTGCTTTGCTTTCCCGAAGCAGCCTAACCAGCTGTGACCCGTGTTGCCAGTGTTTGCTGGGGGTTGGTCTTGCGAGTGCTGCTCAGAGCTTGTGTGGTGAGATGCAAAGACCTTTCCATTTCGGGGAGGCTCAGCTGGAGTGGTCTGTGCTTCCCCCACGCAAAGCTGGTATGTCTGCATGTGGTGAGTGTGTGTGCCGTCCTGGGGGTGCTGCCGTGCCTTGCCCTTCGTCTCTTGTCCTCCTGAAGCCACTCTTGAGTGAGTGGAGTGTTGTCCAAGTCGGTTGAGTGTGATGACACCGCTTGAATGGGACTGAAGCCCAAGAGGCATGAAGAGAAAGAAAGATGGTGCCTGTTAGATAGCCCTCTGTGGTCAGCAGATCCAAGGATATTTACAGGTCAGTGTTGCAGGTGTGGTCAGGAACACCTTGGTCACAGGAATAGTCTCATTTCTTGGGCTGGAACAGCCTTAATCCAGGCCCCTGGTATCATATGAGCTGGCTGAAGTCTAGGCTCTAGGCTCTCAATACAGGAAAGAGTTTGGTAAGGCCCAGAAGCGTCGCTGGGATGTATCTGTCACGCGGGAAAGGGAGTTGTTACTGACAGAGGGACTCTGGACCTGATGAGTTCCATGGTTTTCTTGGAGGAAAGGGCAAATTAAAACTGATCAAGGCCTGCAGGCAAAGAAATAGTTTGATGCAAGGTACGGTACCAGTAGATGGTGCTGAAGAATGGATAGCACAGTTCCCGGGTTTTGCGAGGACCCGTTAAGACTTCTCGTTTAGGGGCATTTTACTGGCTCCTTGCATGCCGGTCTTTGTGTGGAGATCAGCTGGGCTCAACCTGGGCCCTGAGATCTGAGCCAAACAGGTTATTGAGTATATTGCAACTTCAATTTCTCCTGCTAGACTGAAGATGTTTCATGTTTCAAAATTGTGCGTGTCGCTAGTAAATATTCCCTCTACTAAGCATGCTCGGAAACTGCTTACTCGCTGGCAGTAAACAGCATTATTTTAGCGGCTTATCATAACACCCAACAGCTGCTCATTTTCAGCAAAAGGCCAATGTTTATTGGCCTCTGTGCTCTTCTGCATGTACTGCTTTTGTCTTGGAAGGTCTGCGGGCTTTGCGGGCATAATTCCCATCCCAGAAGACTCTCACTTGACCTTGGTACACTTTGAGTCAGATCCGAAGCCGTCTTTTTTTCACCTTGGGTTGTGTCCTACTTGCTGCAGGTCAGGAGTGCTGAAGTTCATAACTGAGTAGGTCATTGCTGTAGTGTTGTGAGGTAGGAAACCATGTGTATGAGAAAAAATTAAGAATTTGAGATTGGTTTATGAAAGATGGATTCTATATTTTAGAAGTTCAATTATGACCGATTTTCCATTTTTAACTTTATGTGCTTTTAATGCAGAGTCTAAATTAGGCCACAGGAAAAGGATGGTCTATCTTCAAAGAAGCAATTAGGCTGATTGCGCTCTTCAGATTCGTGGAAAACGACTGTGGGTGTAGCGGTAGCTCTGAAGCTTTCTTCCATGCTAGCGCACAAGATGTGGGTGCAAGCTGGATACTTCTGCTGTGTGGGAGTTTGGAGGAAAGGGTTGGTAAAACTGGCTGGTGGAATTACCAGCAGTGCTCTAGAGCTGCGTTGCTAGTTTGAGAGGTGCCCAAGCCAGGGGAAACAGACAGGAGTGAAGGCAAGCTGCGTCCTCCTCATGCAACTGTTAAAACACTGAGTCCTCATGGACAGAGACCACGTTGCACAGATGCATGAAGATGTTCTTTTTCACTGCTGCCTGCCCATTAGAAAGGTTTAAGTGCGTAGCTATAATTCTTCTGATTCAAGTGCAACCCTGGCCTTATTAGTGCAGTTTATTGGAGGCATATCTTGTGCATTTGTTACACTATCGCAGACCTTTGTGGGATGTTTTGAAGGCAAGTGGGCATGTAGCTGACTGCTGAATTAAGGAGGATCTTTGGAGAGGCACAGTAGGAAAAGAAAGTATTATCTTTAAATGTATGAATTTTATTTAGCTGTTCAGTATGTCTTCTTACTATTCCTTGTGCACTGTACTTTTAGAATGGCATCAAGAAAACATGGCAGTAGTTTTCATGTACTTGTTTGCATGTTAACTTTGGTACTTGAGGACTGAACTTATCCAAATAACTATAAAAACAACAGTGTAAATTGCCTATTTTCCGTGTGAGAATACCATTTTGTGTATGAAGATGCATTTTCATGATACATCATGTACACAGAGTGAGAGGCCGTGAAAATTGCAAGAGATTTGGTTGTATCCAAGCTGGAAGGGTGGCACCATGCAAAACGCTCCACAGAAATTCTTTGGGAAATCTGTGGTGGCTCTGCCAGCAGAGACTCCACTCCTTGATCTTTAAAGTTTTGTAGTGACAATTCTGTTTTCCTAAAAGCTTTTCATACAGCTCATCCAGGAGAATTAGTCTCCACTGTTCATGTTTGGTACGCAACAAACTGCACGTAGCTGGTGAACATATCTCAATCCATAGCTTTAAATTTTTGGTGACACAGATTTCCCAGGATTTCTCTACTTGCGTTATTCAGAAACAAGCATGGAAGAACAGCTGTTCCTGAACGAGTCCGTGAACCAGTAGTCTTGTTTTGGAAAGAGGCCGTGTTGCTCCCGAGCGGTCTTTAATATATTGCAGCATTGGTTTTGGCTGAAGAGCAACAAAGCACACTTACTGAAGCGCAAGAGTGGCAACTCACGGAGGGATTCAGAAATAGTTGTTCTTCAGTAATCCCACACAAAGCTGTGCTCTATTCTTTCAGTGGGCTCCGTGGATATGCTGCAGGGCTTGGTTTGGGGCTGCTGAAGACCTGTCTTCACAGTTTATGTTACTCAGTGGTTGTCTGAATGGGGACTTCAGAAACATTTAGCTTGGCAAGCAAACTGAGCAAGCTTTGTTTAAATGACCAAATAGGTACAGGAGGCTATTTGATATTTGGAGTTGTCAACAAACAGATTTTGCTGAAGATACATATTCAACACTAAGTTTCCTACTGCTTCAAAGTACAGATTCAGAGATCCAGGTTGGATTGAGAATGTTAAATGTACGGGGGCACAAGTGTTTGTATATGAGGTGCTGCAGTTTGGTTTGGGCAGGCAGCTATTTGCTGGCTTGCCAATGGTAACAGAAGCAATAGCTGGACCGTACAAAAACCATGTGTTTCACTTCTGAGATGCTTCAGCCCTTTCAGGAAATAATGATAAAAATCCAAATATCTTAATTGTTTTGGATTTCATTGGCACCTGGAAGAGGCATGCCATTCATAATATAAAACCTCACCGATCTCCCTTCTAGCACAGGCAAATTGGTGTTTCTGAAAGAGACTCTTCTAGTTTTATGTCCGGACAGGTCCTGTAGCTCATCTTCTGTTTTAAAGCTGAAAACTACAAGAAGTCATTCTGAGTGGTATTCATTCCACCTCATTTTCATTATACCTTCCTTCTGCCCAGGTGGTGATGCCTTTGCAGCTGCTGAGGACCGCGGGGCTGTTGGAGAGCAGCTTCTGAATCTCCCCAGAGACTTGCTCCAGCCCTGCGCCGCAGCAGTGGTCAGACCTTGCAGGCTGCATTTGTGCCTGAAAAGCCAGGAGTATTTGTGTGAACTTGTTTTTTTTCTTTGCAGCAAATGCCTGTATTTCAGTACAGTAATTTGCGTTGCTCTTTGTCTCTTTGGGTTTGCAAGTTACTGAGACTTAGGAAGCCTTCTTGTTTATTGTTCCCTCTCTCACTTTCACATGACTTTTTACTGAAGATCCAAGCACTTCTTAGGCAGAGTGTTAGATTCAACGTTCTTTTTAAATTAAATGTACTGGGGTGACCTAATCAGATGCTAGCTGGTTGACCACAGGAATGGGAACCGTGATACTCTGTAATCTAGTTTAACGTTAATTCACTCTTTGACCTTAGGCAAACTGCTTAGTTGCTGCAAAATGGGGATGATAATTCCTTTGAAATGTTGACAGAAAATTGAATAAATAAGCGAGTTTTACTCTCTGTGAGTCAGGCAGTCTTATTTTCAAAGGAAATTCAGAGCTTCCGTTCCTTCAGATGACTTTGGAGTCCAGGGATGTAGCACAGGCTTCTGAATCACTGAGGACTTACCATGTTTTCCAGTACTGATGCCCATACCTCAGGTTTCTGTTATGTGTGGGGTTATTTTTTTGGGGATGGAGTGAGGGATTCATGCCTTACCTCCAATGGCCATGTCATTTGCCATCTAAAGCCTTGTGGCATGTAGACACTAGATGCCTGGACATCTTACTTTGCCTTCAAGCAGAGATGTGGCACTCAATTCCATGATGTTTTTAGTTCCGAAATAGTATGCCTTTATACTAAATAATGACATTAATGAACTCAACTCAGTGGGGTTAAGTGCAGCAGGGGCTTCATTTGCTGCCAGTGAATTTGCTTCTCTGGCTTTGCCTGAAATTTCCCATGAAGCCCAAAGCGGTCCACTTGCTATTTAACATCCTGGTGATAAAACACCTCATGACAGCAGAGCAGTCTTTCCAGTTTTTCATTTCTCAGTTGTGTTTCTTAAATTTTGAAGTGCCATTTATTTTGACACCTGGTATTTTTCAGGCCACGCTTTTATTTGGTGGGAATAACTTTAGCGTGTACTAAAGGCAGAAAAGCCTGAGGAGATAGTTCGAAATTATTCCCAGAATGTAAATAATTTCCTAAATTTTGAGCTCTACTAGTCTAATGTGTTTTAAATGGCCTTCCAGAGTGCAAAATGAAACTCAGTGTGGCATTTAACCAACAGTTTACGGAGGTGCTAGTTATTCCACTTGGCTATATTTAGGAGTCCAGGAAACAACAATGACAAAAAAAATAGTGAAACATTCTTGCAAAAAAAATTAAAGGAACAGTTTCTGCTATAAAACTGATGTCTACAGCAAAAAAACACAGCTGCTCAATGTTACCAAATCATAATAATTGTGACAGAGTTACATCCCAATCTTTCTTTAAGACATCTTCACCCATGTGAAGGCCTCTTGATTTAAACGGGGCTCTGCAGCAGCAGCAGGGGCGTTTATGTTAGAGGATCCTGGTAAAACTGGACTGCTCATGTAAATCAAGGCTTATTTTTGCATTCCAAAGGGTGAAAAAGCCATGAGAGGGGAGTGAGACTCAGGATGTGTGAAGAAACCTTTATGCAGAGGCTCTGTGCTGATGAAGTCTCAGCTGGATGCTGTGCCCGGCTTTGAACAAAAAAAGCGGTCAACTCGTCTGAAAGGGAGTCGAGAAGATGCTCCTGTGGAGCAGACGCAGCTTGTTTGGTCTGTGAAAGAGCACAGAAGGTTTAGGGATGGCAGGATAAATCTTCAAAGGAGCAAGAAGCAGCCACAGAGACCAAAGGGGGTAGGATGAGCAAAAGTGTCAAAAATTACGTAGTTATAGTTGAGGGACCACCTTTAGCTTAATGGCACCTTAATTTTAGCTTAATGGCACTTAATTTTGCTGCTACAGCACAGTTTGTTAAGGCCGTGATTTCTCATCACGGCACTTTTATGACCCTAGCGTACATAAATGCAGTTTTATCATCAAAAGGGTGAGGTTTTTTGCTGCAAGAAAGCACTAGAGAGAGAGGATTGATGCGAGCTTCCTTCCTCAATCCCCACCCTCCCCAGGATAAAGGGCGTTCGCACTGCCTGGGCTCGCCTGTGCGGTTCGGCTGCTGCAATTACATCGGTCAGATATTCCTCATGCTGGTCAGATATTCCTCACGCTGACCTGGCCTCGACCCAGGCCGCTGTAAACGTAAGTGGCATTGCCGATGAGAGGGCACCCACCGGAATCTGAGCATCAGCAGGGCCGGGCTGGGCACAGACGCCACATTGTTAGGAAGGGGAGGGAGCTCGTCTCGCAGGACTAGTCTCAACATCCTCTGGCCGTGCCAAAGGGAGAGCCTGGGAACAACTGCGTTAAAGGGTGGGTTGACATTTAGCTCTCATGTTTCTCCTCTGAGCTCTGCCGCTATCCAACGGTGATTGCTCGGTGGGCGAAACACCCTCTTTTTGCCCTCTTCTCGGGCAGGTAGAAAGTCATTTTATAGCCAGGCACCCTCTTTTGCCCTTCCTCCCTCCCAGCCCCTTGCCATGAACAGGTCGATGGCAGTGGTCAGAGGCATCCATAACGAGGTCCCTAGCTGCTTGCTGAGCTGATTTGGTTGTAGTTTTTAATAATGCGAGGTTATTTTGTTAGCGGCTTTACTTTCCAAGTCTTTTCCCCCTTCCAGCACCCCTAGGTACAGCTCTACTGGATCAGTTACCATCTGCTCCAGTGTTTGCATTTAGCCCGCAGGGCCTGTGATCTCAGAAATATTTCCTGTAAATGGGATCTCTCATGCCAGGCCTGTCACACAATAGATATATAATTGGATAAAACCTAAACTGAAAACAACAAACAAAAAGAAGAAAACTACGTGTTGTGCCGTACACAGTGCATGAGGCTGTCCAAAATGGGATACACTCCCTGTTTATGTCTGAAGCTGTTCTCATATATCTTTTTTATTCCCCTTTGCTGTTTAACAAAAATCAAATTAATGTAATAACTAAATTCCACGGTGCATTTTTTTTCCCCACTTAATATCCAACCCGAGCAGCTTGTGGCGTGTGAGCAGAACAGCGTTAGCCCCACAACAAATGCATTTTGCTGCGTTTTAAGTCTTGATCCTGGTCTTGGATACCAGCTGGAGCCTGTGTGGAGGTTGCAAATCTTTCTCCTCCTCTGTGGTTTGGCCACGTGCAGTGTTTCTTGTTCGATGGCGAGCAGGATGATGCGCAGCCCAGGAGTAAGGCTGGGCCCTGGGGAAAACAACAGGCAAACCGCAGGTACCCACTCCCCTGGGTCAACAAGGGCAAGAGTGAGCATGGCAAACGATGTATCAGTGATCCTTTCGAAGGGAAAAAAAAATGGAAAATGTCCTTTCAACCCATTTTGAAAGCCTCCTGAGCAGGAGTACGGGTTGGCGTAAGATGCACGCTGCCCTCTGGGACAGCTCTCCTTTGGGACCTGCCAGCCTTTCTACAAGGAGGTGGAGGTGATGAGAGACATCTGATGAATTCACACCTCAACATAAAAAGGCCCCCAAACTAGTTAAATAAATCAGGTCGATCACTGTGATTTTCCCCTTGCTCATACTGTGAATTTTCTTCATCGTCACTGCAAAAGCAAGCTGAGTGAGTTGTGTCTGTGCCGTTATTGTAGTAGTAATAAGCTTACAAATACATTTTCTGTTTTGTTGGGAGAACTGCAAATGCCGTACACTAGTCATAGCTTGCAAAAGCTTCTCAGAAGTGCACTGTGGAACATCAAAAAAGGAATTGAATTCAGCTTCAGTCAAGACCGGTAATTGGTTTTTGTACTTTAAAAAAAAAAAATCCCCAACTGAAAGCTGTTCATCTGTCTGTGGAAGATAAAAAAAAGCCCAGAGTTTGGATTTGATTGCCCTCCCTTAAAGTAATAACAGTAATCCTAATAAAGGGGCTGATTTGTAAGTTTTTCCCAGCAGACAGTGCTACCATGTTATACTAACTTTGGCTTATTTATTATAAATGTAGTCTAAAGCACCAGAAATATAACCCTTGAATCTTTTTAAATTCCAGTATAAAAGGATTACATTTTATCTGTATAGCTGATCTCCTAGCACTGCCTTTTTTTTCTTGTACCCCTTGTTATGAACCTGCAAATGTGCTTGTTGTCTTTTTTTTTTTTTTTGGACTACTATGCCCGGCAATTTCTAAATCAAGAATAAAATCCTAGTGGCTTTTTTTGGCACTGGGCTAATTTATTGATTTCCACAATGCTGGCATTTCATCAATAAAGGTTAAATATGGGCCTTTAAATTTACCCTTCGTAAAAGAAAATGACCTGATCTTTTATAGCAGCTTCCATTTGCCTTTGACTTGAACTGTAGGTTTAGTGGTTCAGAAAAAAAAGCGGGTTTGATGAGCCTTAAAGAAACAAATAAACCAAGCCAGAAGCAATCAAAAATACATGCAAGTTCATAAAAACTGAGCCTTGATTTCTTTGTCTAGAAGATTAACGCTTCCTCAGGAGGGCTGTAATAGGATTGAGTCTTCCCTGTGGTACTTCAAAGATATGTGCTCCTGAAGACTTCTACTGAATAACTTAACACTATCTTTGGAAGCTTTGCTTTGGCTTTGCTTCCTGGTTTCTTTCAAAACTTCAGGAAAGATCTGAACTGAAGATTGTGTTGCTCCTCCTCCTTATTTTTATCCCCCAAACATTTTCTCTCTTTTCTATGCAGATTTGTATCCTTAAAGGAATAAATCGAAGTTTCGTTACAGTTGGAGATTTTTAAACATAAATATCCATCTCTTTCATGTTACTACTCAGTACTTTTACATGCTCTCTTCTTGCATTTAATGCTGTATAGTAAAATACATATTTTTTTTCTTATTCCATAGAGACCCACAGCATGTATTTTTGTTACTTCCACAGCGCCATCCGCCTTTCTTCAGGAGAATACACTGTGAGATTTGATTTCCCAGGCACTTTGTGTGGGGTAATGAGTTTTACTCCCTGTGTTCATGTGAGGTTGTAACGTGCTGTCTCCTGTTTTTCTATACTTGGGCTCTTTTTCCCAACCCTGTTCAGATGGTTAGGCTGCTTTCCTTGGTGGTGGAAACCCTGAAAGCCTTCAGACTGAAGGCAGAGAAATCCACTCCCTGCATAAGTGTTAAGTGCTCTATGCTTAGGGAAAGGAAAGCAGCTGTATTACGTGGGAGAAGCTGGTCTCTTGCGTGGGTCAGGCACGCTCTGCTGGTTTGGCTCCACAGGTAATAGGTCTTACCCGCTCGGGTGGGGCAGCTCCGAAAAATAAAGTCGTGGTGACCCAGCAAGTTCCCCCGGCTCCAGGGCCACGCGGTGCCAAGCTGGGCTCTCTGGTTCTCGCTGTGGGTCTTAGAGAGACCTGTGGAGCCCGTGCCCTGCTTAAGTGCCTGCAGTTACCATTTCTGGATCTGGCTGTGAGTTGATGTGCCGGGAGTCAGGCAGGGAACAGAGAATCAAACCCAGACACGTGCGATCTTTGGCCAGTTGGCTGAGTCACAGGATGAAACTCCCCCTGTATGCCCTAAGGAGACATCGAGAAAGATCTAGAAAGTCCCCAGGCATCTTGTTCATTTAGTTCTTGCTCTTTCTCTGAGAAGTTTTGCTCTTGTACTGATTGAAATGAATGGAATTAGACAGGGCACACCAGTTATGATTTAATTTTTCACTCCGAATGTGCTGTCAGCCTCTGTAATTCTATTGCTGGGATTTCTCATAAAGCATCTTGGTATGTTAGTTAATACATTTAAATCTACTTAGCAAGTCTCTCTCTCTCGAGAGCAAATGGAGCCCTGCTTAACATTCCTTATTAGCTTGCTTAGGGGGAAAAAAACCCCCACAACTGTTGTCCTTGCCATATTGGCTGACAAAGGGAGTTGCATTCTTACTCCATGTACTTTACTAATTTGTAATCTTTCACTCTAACTAGCTTGTTTCCATCTACTAGCCATTTGGTCGGTTTAGTGTCTGCCTTGACAAATAATGCGGTGTAGCAGTGCAATTTTGATGACCGCAAATAAGCAAGCAAAAGTTGCAGACTAATTCTGGTAGCCGGACATACCCAAACAGAAATTTCCCGCCCACCGCGCGATGTTCAGCTAAGCGCCAGCGAAGCGGTCCCCTCTGCCCAGCCTCAGGGACCACTCATCCCCTAAGCGATTACCGGGAAACATTAAACAAGCTGTGGAAAGTACCCTCCTTCGCTGGTACTTCTCGCATTACTAAGCGATGCGAAAGGACTCCAGCCGTGGGGTGAGTAATCCCAAAGTTTCCCAGCATGACTGCAGGGTGGTGGGACTTGGCACCGGCAGGGTGTTGAGGGCTTTTCAGAGCAGCTGGGTGGGATGGGACCCTCTTCTGGCCCTGCCCTGAGGGGAAAGGGATGGTGAGTAGCTGGGTTGGCCGCGCTCCGGTTGATACCCAGAGCTGGTGATGTTGTCCAGGTGTGACCCAGTGTGCAGCTATGGCCCGTGCGATGGAAGGGGAATGGGTGATGTGTCATTGACTTTGGGACTGGGCTCCTGGCTTATTGCAGTCCTGTAAATTATGCTTTTGCTTGCTATAAATTAACCACTGTATTAAGTGCAAAGTCCAGAAATAAAAGGACATAAATAGTTGCTTTTGAAAGCTGTATCATCGTCTGTAGATGTTTAAGTGGGGATTTTATCCTTTAGATTAGAAATACCACTTATCTCATCCTTCTGGTTATTTTCACTACCCTTCTAACTTGGAGATAAATATCCCTTAATGGTTTTTTTATGTGTTTTATTTCTTTTTCCATGATGATCAGATCAGTTCTGACTGAAAACTAAGCCAATTATCATGAACAATAAATAAAAAAAGAAGTGCGCGTTACTCCTTCTGCACTGGAAGAAAGAACAGTAAGTTGAGACAAAACAAATTTGGTTGCCAAGTCCAAGTACCAAAGGCAGAAAGGAAAACTCGGGCCCCATCCTAATTAAAGAGATCTAAACACAATGAAAACATATTGTACTGATGTCATATATTAAAATATTTATAATTGCACAAAAAGGAATTGCAGCCTATTGAAAACATTTACAGAGCTCGCCATTTCTGCGAGCTATGGAGAAGAGGGACTAAAAAGGACTGGTTTTGCTGAGCCATGGAAGTTTTTTTGCTATTCAAGTTTCTGCTGTGAGGTCCAATTGCCGCTTCGTTTTATCACTTGCTGGGATAAATGAAGAGCACTGCTGACGCTGTATCTGAAAGCAGGAGATGGTGTCTGTCAGGAATTGCCATTTCTCCAGAGCATCACGTTGCGATCGGCTCCATGGGAACAATTTCAGCTGCCGGGAAGCCGTTTGCAACGTGAAGGCTCTTCGTATTGATCTGACTTGCTGGCTCACGTGCGGGAGGGCGGCGGACTCCCGAAAAGGGAGGGTGTGGGTGAAGGAGAGTGAGGCAGGCACTTTCCTCAGATACATTCACTAGGTTCTTTTGACAAAAAGGAATACTTTGGCCTGCGTACTTCCTGCAGGGAAGTAGCAGTCCTTTTTGTGGTCCTTTTCAGCAAAACTAGAGAGGCAATAGGAAGGTCTGCAGCTGTATAAATAGGGATCTTGAAAATTAGGGGGCTGGTTAGCTCAGTGGTTTGGGCGCGGTGCTGACAACAATGACTGACACCGAGGTCGCGGGTTCGATTCCCGCTTGGTCCCCATATGTTGCCTGGTCTAGTCAAGAGGTGGCGTCCCTGCCCATGACAGGGAGGTTGGACTAGATGATCTCTAAGGTCCCTTCCAGCCTAGGCCATTCTATGATTCTATGAAATGCTGAAAAGTCAGGCTGAACCAGTTTTCCATAGCTGTGTGTAGGGGTGGTGGGCAGAAGGCATGGGTGGCTTGGGATGCTCCGGAGTTGGCTGCCTGAACGTGATTCCACCTGCCTACATCGTGTATGCCTCCCAGTATATGTTCCCGCAGACGCGTATTGCAGATGTGCTCACTTAAATACTTTCTGTAGTATAAAAATAGTTCTTTTGGCTGCACATCATGTACTCATTGGAGTAGGAACTTTTCAAATTTGGCTTAATTTAATGTCTTCCCTGTTTATGTTTATGTTTCTTGGTATTGATTTTCATGTTTTTCTTCCTCAAATGATGGAGAGATACTTTTGTAAGTAAAACCAACACAAGCGCCTTTCTAAGTTTCTCTGCTGTAAAGAGCTCTATGGCAATGTGCTGACACTGATATTTCTTATTAATGTATTTAAGAAGATCATTTATTAGTTAGCTTTTTCAGTAGGAGTTTATGTGGCACCAGAAAGGTGGTTAGAACTTGAAATATCTGAAGCATTGTTTCAGGGAAATAAAAGTATCTCAGTTTAGCTAGTTAATGCCTACCTGTAATACTTGATATGAGATGACAAACCAACTCGTAAATCACATAACAGAGGAAAAATGGGATTATCTCTCTGAAATTATTAACGAGACAAAGAATAAGACTGCATTTCTGTGCAGTTTTGCTATAATTGGAAGAATTGACACATTGGCAGAGGGAGATTGATAGCTCTGCAGGGGCTCAGGAAAGAACAAAGGCAAGTTAGCGGGAGTGTGCTAAAGAGACATGTATGAGGAAAGATCCCTGTGAGTTTTCCAAGTGGCTATGGGTCACAGTGGGAGGATGCAGACATTCCTGTGCTGCTCGCCCCACTTACCCACTGAGGGCAGCTTGAAGCCAATTCCAGTCCAAAATCTAAAGGTGGTTGAGCATGAGGCTCTCCTCAAGGTAATGCATCTTCTGGGAAGCTGGAGGAAGGTGCCACGCTAACACGGCCGTGTGGCTTTCCAGTGGTGTGGAGGCAGTTCAGCTCATGGGTGGCAGGAGAGACTGGCTCTTAGTAAGCAGGGCTGGTGTAATGAGGACTGATGGCAAGAGCTCAGTGGGGCCAGAATGCCACCAGAAAAAGCAAAAATCTAGCTTAAGTGCCAAGGAAATCTTTCTGCCATAGGTTAAGAGCTTTAAGGGTTTGCAGTTGTCTCCTGAGGGAAGTGAAAAGTGGCAAACCATTTGCAGAACATGAGCTGGGATAGCTCTCCTGGAGCCAGACAAAGAGTGATACCCAGGTGAAACACCCTGAGAGGCAGGGGAGGGCTAGATGACTGCTTGAGCCTCCAAAGCATACCCTCTCCACTCCGCCCTGCCTGTGACGTAGACATAGAATCACAGAATCACAGAATGTTAGGGGTTGGAAGGGACCTCTGAAGATCATCTAGTCCAACCTTCATCCCAGCATACCTAACCACTACACCATAGCCTCAAGTGCTAGATCTACTTTTTTTTTTATACACCTCCAGGGTTGGTGACTCCACCACCTCCCTGGGCAGCCTGTTCCAGTGCCTCACCACTCGTTCAGTAAAGAACTTCCTCCGAATATCCAATCTAAACTTACCCTGACGCAACTTGAGGCCATTTCCCCTTGTCCTGTCATTAGTAATTAGAGAGAAGAGACCAGCACCAGCCTCACTACAGCCTCCCTTTAGGTAGTTGTAGAGGGCAGTAAGGTCTCCTCTCAGCCTCCTCTTCTCCAGACTAAACAAACCCATGGCCATGCTAGCCCAGTCAGCACCAAGCAGTGTATGACCCTCATGGTCAGAAGCAGCCACCAGATTTGGGGATACCAGATGACTTTTGTCTTTTTCTTGGGATACCACTGGCAGCAACAGTGTACGACTGGACTCCTGCAATGGCTTGTTTCTCAACCCAGACTGAGAACCCAAACTTTCTTCTCAACCCAGTGCTTCCCAACATGGTTTTTCTAGCCATGCTCCTGACAGGATGGTGCTGGTGTTTGCTCTCCAAGAGGACAACCCACTGCCCATGCAGGACTTATTGCTAGAGCACTGTGGCCAAATGCCTTACCCACTGAAGTGGACCTTAGCTTGCCCTTCTGCTGCAGAAGTCTCCGACTGTTCTTGATTTACTCCTACAACATCTCAATTAGTTTGATGAAAATGAGATGTCAGAATGCCCCAGGCTTCAGTGACTTACCCAGTGTCACTCAAACAGCTTTGGCAGAGCACTGCCTCCTGCAATCTGCATGCCCTCCAGCAATGGGCTATTTCTCCTTACCTTCAGAGACAGCTAGGGTGAATGAAAGTCTGAGGCGTGTTCAAAGGACGGTTAAAAAAAAAAAATCGCGTATTTATTTAACTTTCTAATAATTTAATCAACATCCTATTATTCTTGGGAAGTTTAGATAGGGCTTTACTTCTTTCTTTTTTTTTTTTTCCTTAATTCAGCTTGACATATGCACTCCTGGGTTTGGTCCTTTTACACAAAGCTACAGCCTTGGCAAGATAAATCTAGACTAACAGAGAAGAAGCATATTTATATGATATGTTTAACAGAGTATGGACATATTCCTACAATTCAGTGTTTAGCAATTGAAGCTTGCTATGAATGTAATTTGACAAAGAAAACTTCCCTTAGTTTCAAATACTGCATATGAGACCTGCCTAGCTGACAGATTACAGAGCAGGTTTTAAAGTGGACATGAAAAGAATGCCAAATTCAGCTTTCTGGGCAATTATTGCCATAGAAAGAAGCTGGATTAGAGCAGCTGGAATAAGAAGTCAAGCACTGAAAGAAAAATGCTAATTACTAGTTTCTCTAATCATGCAAAATGAATGTTTTATGACATTTTAATATGATGCTTTTAGCCTTTCCCACTTTTTCAGTGCCAGCATCCTCTGAGCAGCTCAGGGATGCTATAATTATACGCTCTAAGTGATCAACTGCATTGTGTCTTACCTGGCTGATTCAAGCTGAGCTGGCGACATGATATTCTGACTAGGTACTGTGCGGTTTCTCTAATCACGCAAAATGAATGTTTTATGACATTTTAATATGATGCTTTTAGCCTTTCCCACTTTTTCAGTGCCAGCATCCTCTGAGCAGCTCAGGGATGCTATAATTATACGCTCTAAGTGATCAACTGCATTGTGTCTTACCTGGCTGATTCAAGCTGAGCTGGCGACATGATATTCTGACTAGGTACTGTGCAAACCACTGCTCATTGGGAGGCAGAAATGAGGATGCCAAAACAGAAACTCCTAGCACTTAGTGTAAGCTTTTAGAAGGGGATTTCTTATGGAAATCGAGACTTGGGACCTAGAGAAGAGCTCTGCATCTGAGGTGTCTGGAAATGATAAGATATCTGAATGCAAGCTCTTGGTACAGCTTATTAAAAATATATGAGCTCCTCACAATGTCTGGGTATAGGTTTAGACATCTACAAAGTTTAGGAGCATTTGTATCTCAGCTTTGGGGTCAACATTGCCCCTTCAGTGAGATGAAAACTCTTTACATATTTGTTAAATTAGATTTGCCTGCCTTTAGCCCCTAACCATTTCCATTTTTTGAAAGGGTTGATTATAGATGCATAATTGAAAGGGAAACACTCATCTGCCCTTTCCTTTTCTTAAGGCTTAATATTTTCCTAGGGTCGACATTAATTCTCTATTGGTGCCTAATTTAGATGGAGAGATTGACTTATTTACAGGTTGACTTAGTGCATTACTATTGAAATTAAATCTGCAGTTTAATTGCCTTTTTAATCTGTTTCTTCATCAGAGAGGATCATTATTTCTTAGTAATGCTCTGCAGGAGAAAGCTGCTGTTTCTGTCTCAACATTGCACCTCAGAGGTTGCAGGATCTGGACTTAATGCGTCTCTGTGAAGTTGCTAATTCCTTATATTTATTCAGGGTGATTTTCAAATAGTGTGGGAAAGCAAGGGGAAAATATCTTCTTTTCAAGAGGATGGTGCAGACCGTATACAACTGTTTTCTACCCTACCCCTATCAGGATGTGAAACAGCTGGTACGTCTCTCCAGAGACTAATGTGCTGTCTCTAGCTCCATTTTGCTTTCGTAAGCCTCAGGCATTACTCTGTAAGTGCACTCCAGGAATTAAATTAATTTACAAGCTAAGGAATACGCACTTTCTCCTTACTTACAGGTCTCAAATAGGACTGCTACTGTCTGGTTGGGAGGATAACGTGCGTGTTGCCATCGAGACTAACTAGCGTCTTTTGTAGGCAGTCAGCATGTCAGCCAGGGCAAAGGCAGCCTTGGAGCCTGCACTCCTGTCTGCCCACGTCATTTCAGGTCCCAGTAATGTCAGCTCAACTAGTGAGGTTATTAGGAGATAGTTCAGATTAGCTGTGCCTCCTGCTGTCTTAGCCTTTATCCCTGCCACGCACATGTTTCTTGATATGCCGGTTTGGTTCTTCTAAATCGTGTCCATCCATTCATCAAACCAAATAATTTTAAATTGTCTCCCTAGAAAATGACAGCTGCTCAGACCTAGCTGATGTTTTCCTGCATAGAAAATGCAGCCGGTGTCTGTCTTTGAATCAGCTCAAGCTCCAACCCCAAATGCACATTAGTTGGCCTTGACCAGCTAATAAGAGCAATCCAAAATGTTTTTGTGTTTATGTCGGTAATAGCCATGTCAGCTGTAGCTGCTGCAGCAGCTCAGTGGTTCCTCCTTGCTTTACTCAAGCCCCTCGCTCCTGCAGGGTGTATGTTTAACAGTGCTTCATCCTCAAGGGCCCTGGCATCTTCATCTGCCTTCCTGTGTTGAGGTTCATCAACATCTGCATTTAACGCCCACCTTCATTAGCACTGAAATAAACCAGAACTTTGCTCCTGCCTTCAGCTGGAGTGGGATTCATTCGCCTTCACAGCGAGACCATGAGATCTGACCTTGACAGCTTCAGAGGCTCTGCTCATAGGCGTAACTGGGAAGTAGGGAAGTATTTCACCTCATACTGTGTTACTCTATTAAAATATTTGGCATGATTAGGACCTTATGTTTCGATGTGCCAGGTACTTTTAATCCTGCTGGCATCCTCCGTCGGCAGACTCGGCCCCGTTCAGGACTGTCCTCCTGCTGCTTTCCATCACACAGCCAGCCCAGCAGCTTGTGTAATCGATTGAACCCAGCGCATCCAAAGTTTATTTTTCTGTTTCTATGTTTGTTGCTAGGGAGCTCCGCTATACCTTGCCTTACGTCTCTTCCAGGGAAACGTCACTCCCAGGATGGGTTGTGCGTTATAAACAAAAGCCGTATACCTACCTGGAGAGGAAGGGCACTGGCCCTGTTGCACGCTGGTGTTAGAAACCTGGCGGTCAAATGGCAATGTTCGAATGAGAAAAGCAATTTTTAAACAGCTTCAAAGCATAATTCCTGTCATGGTGCAGGAGTGCTGAAGGCTTTTTGATCTTTGTCATTGTGCACCTAAAGGTGAAGGGCTTTTTTTTCCTTTTTTTTCTGGTAGTTTCTTAAATCCCCTGAGAAAAGGTAACTATAACAATAAGGGAGCAGATGTGTGGGAGTAAATGCAGCTGTAACTGAATCCAGACGCAAAACTTCTGTATGTAGGGACATGAAGGGAATGTTCCAATAAAATTCACGTAATAAAAATCTGAGCCCCCCTTTTTTTTTTTTTGTCTTTCTTAAACTTGGATTCACATGTGTAGAATTCCTGTGGACTTTGATGTGGATTGACATTAGCACCATACAAAACCAGGCTGGGAGAAAGATTTTTAACAGGCGTGGGGTACTGCAAGGTAAATGATCTATGGAGACCTGCAAATGTCAATAGAAAAACACTTGCCCAATTAAAGAGTTTAGCAAACCACATATTTAGGTGATGCAATCGCCCTAGAAGCATGAACTAACTGATCTACTAAAGAGTTTATCAAACTTTCTGAAACAGGGACTCCGTTTAGGCTCACCTGTCCCTGTGCCCCGCTGAGAGCCATACAGAAGCAGCTCAGCTCCTGCGGGAGAGGAGAGCGGAGGGTGGGTGAGCTGTAGTCAGGGGCTGGAGGTCCCCACACCTTCCCCCCAGCCTGGAGAGCGGAGCTGCTGCCAGCAACCTGGGGAGGTGAGCAGTGCCCTGCCAAGGTCTTTCCCTCCCTTTACAAGGCTCCTCGTTTGTAGCTGCTGCCTGTTCACTCTTCTCTGCTTGGAAAAAAGAAATTTCTTGTGGTTGTTGCCCTCTGACATTTGCTGTACTCTCACCTTTCATCTGAGCTTCCCAGGTTCCTGACCAACAGTGAGAGCAGCTCACTTTCTTCTAGGAGGAAGGAAGGAGCAGAGCGGCAGAGTAGGCCATCCACTCCTTGTTTTCCCGTAGTTCGGATAGCTCTGTGGTGAATTAATTTTTTACCAGGCAACTTACGTTGCACAGTAGTGTATTTTGTTCTTGCCCCATGCATGCTTCCAAACGCAGGCAGTACCAGACATTTCAGCACAGCCAGAAGTGCCTTCCATCTGCCTCACAGCAGCTGAAATCCTCTTTGTATACAAAAACAATGTCATTGAATGCACAAAACCCCTGTTTGCGCTCGCGTTGGAGTTCCTCTTTGCCGGGATGTGGTGGGAACACTGTGCCCTTGTCCTGGCGGGACATCTGTAGTGCTTCGCTTCTTCCTTCACGTGATGTCCTTCCCCATGCCCCCTGCACCCATCTCCCTCCCACACCGGGGAGGACAGGAGCCTTTTGCCACCGAAATGTTGATGCCTGTTTCTAATCAGCCTGGTCAGTCACTACTTGCAGAGCATGGACTTGTTAATGTCCCAGGGATCAGGAATTGTCTGCAGGGCATAGCATCGATTGAGCTGGCATGCTGGGTACCCATATAAGGCCCTTCTACAAGTCTGTCTCTGACATAAAACTGTTTAATTAGTTCAAACTCCATCAAACATCAGTTTGCATAACAATTTATCAGAGGTGGTTGGTACATGAAAAAATGTTGAGCCGCCTAAAACATTGGCCTTATCTTTTTGTAGTTTTTTCCAAGGGAGGGACATGCATTTCCACTCCATATAGCTGGATATTAATTATTATGTTCAGTTTTAAGGAATAATTTTGGGCTTATTTGGGCCCTGTTTTATAGCTGTCCTTAGTGGACAATACTGGGAAATGAAAGAAATATGGTTGTTACTGACTTGTTTGTAATTGTTTGGCCTTCTAACCATTTAAATATTTAGTTGTTACGCTACTTGCAGAGGAAAATTCCAGTTCTTGTCCGAATGTGCTTTGGAAGTACATGTACATAGATTATCTCCTAAATGTAAATATGTAGCTCTATGTAGACCTTTTCATGTAGGAGACTGCAAGTTATTTTCTTCCTTTCTTTGGAGGACGTGTGCTGGAATCACTGCTGCCTTGTAAGGCTCCTCTGCTTCTGTTTTGCCGTGTCGTGTTTGCTCACTACCCTGTGACACAGAGATATGTGTGCCCAGTGGAAACAAGACACAGTGAAGACTGTTTTGCATAGAGCTGCACTCAAAAAGATGCACCTGCCTGGCACATCCCCCTCAAGCACTCCTACATTGCAGAGCATCCTTTGCACCCACTGTGGTCCCTTTCTGGAGGCACTGGGTGCTGCATCTGGGGATGCTCAGCATTTAAGGATGCTCTGAAAGTTTTACCCTCTCTACTCTTTGCCCAGGCTAGGAATCCTGTGTCTTTTCATTGTGTGTTTTGATTGCAGACTTTCCTGCTTTTAGGAAATCTGGACTAATTTATTTTACTACGTAGAGCCCAATTATGCCACTGAAAATTTACTCAGTGTGCTTGGTCGAAATGTCGGCGCTTCGTTAGGCAGCTCTTACCTGATGGGGGCTGGCACGTGCCCACAGCCCGGCTCTGTTTCCTCTGCGCCCTCCACACAAAGGCTGCGATTTAGCCGGCTCCTGAACAGTGTGGTTGTGGCTTTTATCTACCTGAGGAGACCCGAGAACGACTGGAATCCCCCGGTTCAGTGTCTGGCTGGCAAAGGGTTAAGTTGTTTTGCATGCACTTTGCACAGATGGAAATGAGTATGGACGCGGCAGGAGAGCGCCAAGGGGGAAGCAGTAGACGCAGTATGTACGTTTCTCTTTTTTTGTCTCACCGACCTTAGCGTGCCTACAGCTTTAGGCAGGGGGCAAATGGAGAGGACCTGCTTTTTCAAGCCTAAGATTGAGTTTCAAAATCCCTGCCACCCACAGCTCCCCCAAGGGCCTTGGGTTACTTAGGTCGGGGGTTATTTAGGTCGGGGGTTATTTAGGTCTGGGTTATTTGCTGGATACCCCAGGAAACGTATTATCCCATCTCCATTTACATCTCAGGGTGGGTTATTTGCTGGATACCCCAGGAAACGTGTTATCCAATCTCCTCCTGTCGAGTGCAGCAGCACGTTGCTGGCAGCAAAACTGTGGTTCCCACTCCCACTATGGGTACAGGGAGGCAGACGGATTCAGTCCATCATCCTGAGGACCTTCAGGAAGCATCTGACCACCTCAACGGCCCGTGTCCCACCAGAGGGAACAATACTGATGGGGCACAAAAGTGTAACCCGTGAGCATCCTACGCTGCCGAGGTGGCCTCGTGGGGTGCCACCACCACAGCCTGAGCAGTGCAAAAAACCCCTGAGGCTGCCCAGCTATCAGCTGTAGATGTTCTTATGCCCTCTGTGCATTGCACTGAAAAAAAATAACTGTTTTTTTTTTTTTTAAAAAGTGAAACAAGTGGGGAAGATTAGGCTATTGAAATCTAATCTGCGCAGAAATTATTTAGTAATAATATTATCAGTCATTATAGTTTTATAGCCTTAGTGAGTAACGAAGGGTGTCAGGAAAGCATCAGGATTGTCTTGCTGACCAACTTTTCTCTACCTGAGACAGAAAAAACCTTAATGCTGAGAGGGAGAGAAGGAGGGGGAGAAAAGGAAAAAGGGGAAAAAGTAGAAAGTGAGAGGAAGGTAAAGCATGAGATAAAGAAGATGAGAAAGAGATGAGATTAGTAAAATGGTCTGTACCAACAAAACTTTAGCAGTGTTTCCACAAGTCTGTGTTTTAGCAATATAAAGCCAGACAGTTTAGTTTTTTGGTTTAGTGTTTGTAGCCACAAAAATGTGTATTATTTCCTTCTTACCCACAGTGTACTCAGAGTCATCCATCCAATACAGAAGTTAATCCCAAATAAGCTTGTCACCCAGAAAAGGGAAAGTGCCTTCAGTTTTACCACCCTTTATTCACTTTTTACTTATATACTTAGTGGAACTTCTGTTACAGTATTTCAAAATTTATAACCCTCTCCTTGCTGGTTTTTTTGGGGTTTTTTGGTTTTGGGGTTTTTTTTAATTAACTTTCTTAGCACTAAGTTATGCTTACTGCCATTTTTTCTAACTGTCGTGGTATAGTTTACAAACCTGGTGTTGGACTGGACGTGCTGAGAAGGAATTAGTTCAGCTAACGTAATATAATCTCTTTCCTAGGTTTCAGTGCTTAAGTAGATGAAGATTCAAGAGCCTCTGTATTTTTGTCAGCTATTTGTATAAAGAAGATAATACAAGTTTAGAGGTTGCTGGAAAGAGGTACAGCTTTTTTCAGGCTTACCTGTAACCGTTGTCTCTGTCCTTAGACCTCGAGAGGGAGTTGTTTCTTTAATGTTACCAGCAATGCAAGAATTTGAGGCTGTCCTCATTTAAGTTGTCCGTATAGCTCAATGGAAACAGTTCCCTGGGGTTTGATCTTTTTCTGCCATTATGGCGGTAGACTTGAGAATACTAGGGTCGCATTCAGACGCTTTGCTTTGCAACTGAACAGTGTAAGAACTGGCTGCTTAAAGCGGGGAAGCTGCACTTTGGGACTAGGGAAGAAGATCTTCTGTGATCTCTGCACATCCACTAAGTCCATTTCTACTGAGAGATTTTAAAAAATATATCTTAGAGAAACAGATTTGAGACAACAACCCACCAACCCTTCTGCCTGTGATATCAAAGAACTAACGGTGCAGCCATGGGAGCCTGTTAAATACCTGCCACTTCATGAGCAGGAGGTCATAATTTCCCTGTTGCTAGCCCCAAAACCCTGAGGTTTTCTATGGCAAAGAAATAAGACATGGTGCAGAATGCCCAGGCTTTCAGTTTTAGTCACTGTGTTTTTCATCATGTAGGCTTTAGAACAGTTGAAGAAAAATCCCCAAGCTACGCAGAAGCTCCCTAAAGCCTGTTGGTAGCAGTCTGGCATGAAACAGGGAGAAGTTTTTACCCTGGGGATTACCCATTGGAGTGAAATCAGTCATGAAGCAGAGACTCATTGGTATGAGTCTTGAGGCAGTCTGTCTGTTGACCTGCTGGTTTGAGTGCCTTTTGGTATCTCTAAGGCTCTTGTCACTGTGGGAGCGGAGATGCTTTTTGTCCGTCTGCCGTTCTGCTCAGATGGGCCTCTTGGGTTTCAGAGGCCTTTGGGGCTGCCACGTACACAGGCAGCCTTGCCAAGTCTGCCAGGGCTGAGTCTCACCCTGACTGGTGTTCTTAAGGCCTCTGCTTCTGGAGCTGGTTGCAGAGCATTTGTTCGGTTGTGGAGAAGTCCTCTGAAAACTCAACACCAGCGCAACCTTAAAGAGTCAAAAGCAGAGGCTACACAAACCCCCCAGAATTGCATTTTTTCCAAAACCCAACATGTTATTTTTAAGCTGGTGGCTTGGAAGGGGTTTGGCTCTCACGTGGGAATTCACTGGGGAGTTTTCCCAGAGGGGAAACTCTGTCATCTTTGTCATCCTAAAGCAATTAATTCCTACAGCTAGATCCGTACTGAGCTCCACACCATCTTCTTTAGGACTGAACGCCAGAAGTAGAGGAAGCAGCAGGTTTATACAGGCAGCAGAGATTTGTGTCCAGCCGTAGCATCAATGTGCGGTTGACCCAGGAGGTCTCTGCTGTTTCAGGCAATGCTGGGTCTCACGACAGCACATATTTAAGAAAGAACCCATATAGCAAATGACTGGAGAGAACACAAATGTAAATTCAGGCCCTCCTAAAACATACACAAAATGCTAGAACTAGAGCAAAAAGGCGTGTTTACTGCAAAGTTTGATTATGTGTTTGTAGTCTCTTCCTCACCATCTTGACTGAGAGACTTTTTTTTCAGTTGTGTAGTGGGCCTCATGAATGAAGAGTCTCTTCAAGCATTTTCTTTTGAAACGTGGTGGCTCTTTGTTTTGTGTCAGGAAAAATTATAGAGATTAGGAAAATTAAGAACCTGATATTTTTGTAATTAGTGTCAAAGAATACTACATAAAACACGTTCTTAGCCTTAAATAGATTCATTGAAGAGTTTATTAACTATTTAGTAGGTAGAGATGATTGTGCTTTTCTGCGTATGATGGGTTTGAGATAGCTAAAACTTAAGCATCCAGCAGACAGATGCTTTCAGAGGGTGATTCATCTCATCCTAAAATAGGTAGGGCGAAGTAAGATGATTCATCCGGGGGGAAAAAAATAAAAAAACTAGATGATTAGTGTTGTCTAGACTTGCAGTTTTAAGACAACTCAAGCTAAGTAAAAATGCATCCCATCCCACATTTCTTGACTTATTCTGAGTGTCCTGATAGTCAGAGCAGGGAGCTGACAGTGAGGGCTCAGCCAGCAGTCGTGCTTTGTGACCGATGCAGCGATGTTTATCCCCACCTGCAAAACAGGCCCAACGCTATTTCCAGAGCCAGCAGATGACAGATGAGTGACAGAATTCACAAGCACTTAAAAAAAATATCTTTAGATCCTCGGGTGAAACAGATGATATAAAAGAAAAGGAGAAGGATTACTTTGACCCGGAAGACTACCTATCTTTCTAAAAGCAATAAAAATTATAATGATGCCATTTTTCACCTCCTTCTCCATTGTGAGAGAAAAGTGGTGTAAGATTTTCCTATTTCTCATTCCACCCCTATATTTAAGAATAATTAAAGCCATTCTGGCTAAGGGTAATATAATGCATATATTCAGAAGCAGGCTTTCAGTTTAATTTTTCCAGCTGGTGGGCCTGTTAGCCCATTTATTTGACTAATCTTCACACGTTGACTGAAATAGGTAATTGCTCTCTTCCCCCTGAGATTTCGCTTCCATTTTTTTCAGGCATGAAAGATATTAGGCTATGTATATTTTAAATTCAAATACACTGTAGGATAGATTTATGTCTTTAAATGCTATGCAGATCTAGCTATAATTCATTTCATATAGAACTGGAAAATGGATTAATACAAGAGTACTAGACAAGAAAATCCAGAGTCTTATCTGATGAGGCTGGAGTACTTTAATCCTCACTCCTTGAAGTGACAGCAGCGTCTCCCTTCATTTTATGCTTATTTCACGTTTTTATCTTGAGGGGAGCGCGGGGTCGATTTGTTTGTTTGCTTTTGATTTTTCGGTGTTTCTTTAATGTGTCAATGTGGGATCATGGATAAGATCTTGAAGGGATGTAAATCTGGACGGCACTGCTGAGCCTGGTGGGGTCGTATCAGACCCCGGGTGGGTTGTGCAGACCCCCACCTCGGAACAAACAGGCACCACGTAGTTTTAATAGTCAAAGGCTATGGACTGGCTATATTCAGAGCTGGACCTGTGCCAGTGAAACGTTGCTCAGAGGAAAGAAGCAGCAAGAGTTTTAAGGTCCAGTAGCTCATAAATCACCAGGGATAGAAACACATGCTGTATCCCACGGGAATGCCGGGATTATACTGTTGCAACAGTATCCAAACAATGTTCTAGCTCTATACTATCTAAGGATACTAACCTTATATAAATAAAAGCCTTTATTCATGTATATATAGATAATACTTGTCATCTTAATTCAAATTTCAACATGCTTTTGCTATCAATTGTGTCAGGAACTATTAGACATAACAACCCCCTTCTTCATACAGTCCAGAAAGGCAGCATTCAGTGGTTGCTAATCCGGGGAAATTTTAGCTAGTGGGCTGCTAAAATCGTTTTGTATTTAAACAGCAGGCAGGAGATGGGAGGATAGGTTTCAAGGTGCTATTTAGTATCAAATGTGACTGAAGTGCATGATTTTTTTATTTTAGATAAAACTCCGTCTTCCAGGATGCATTAGGTTTCCTGAAATAAAACTAAAGAAGGGGATTGATGTGGCAAGAATTTATGAATCGATACGCAGGTGGTTTCCTAGGTTTGTTTGTTTTTTTCCAGCTGTTCTTGGATTACTAGTGTTGTATTTTTCAAGTCCTAACAAAAGGCATTTTCAGGTAAGAGGAAATCTTAATGCCCAGGTATTGCATGGTACATAGTGTGCATATATATATGTGTGTGTCTTTCCCCTAAGGCAAGTTTAATTTTTGACAAGCTGCAATCACCCTGAGTTCTCTCACAGTTTATTCTGGTGGAGCATAGTTTTCTGGGTAATAAAATAGGGTTGCACTTACATTAAGTCCTTTGTTACAGATTATTTATCTTGAACTTTGGAAACGATTGAACTAAACCCAAGTCTTATAGTACTTTTTAAACGTGTGGGTGTTGCTCAGAAGCCTATTTCTTATTATTACTGCTTAGGTATTTTCCTCTATTATTAGCAAAAATACGATCCAGAAGGATGGTATGTCATTGTGTATTATGGTTTTCTTTCAAAAGTACCTCAAAATTGCTTGATATTTTATAGCCTTGTGAGGAACTGGGTTAGAGTTTTCTTACCTATTTGCAGCTGCAGAAACCCCATTTTGGCTTCTTGCTGTTTGGGAAAACATTCCAATATGTCACCATCTGTGAAATGCATGAAATGCTGGCTGAGGCCTGGAACCCATTGATTTCATAGATATCTTGTCCTTTGAATATTTTTCCCATAAACATGAAGTTGCTTCATACTTTCTGTTTTTTCCTCCTCTTCCATCCCCTTCCCCTCCCACACAGACGCTTGCAACTGGACAATGGAAAGCAAAAATTAATCAAAGCCCCTTCTCCTGCATACACTTAGTTTTGGCTGCAGTTTGATTGGAGTATTTTCTTAAAAGATTAAGGCCACTATTATCATTGATAATGAGTAGATAAAATAGATATGAGAAATTATGAACTACATCTTTTCCAGTGCACTTAATAGTAAAGGTTGTCTTAATCCCGTACCCTTCTGGGGTAAGACTTGAGAACTTAATACCGAGAGAAATCATAATCCACAATTTAATATGGCTATTATCTGGTTTTATCTGTCTGTGAAGAAGATTAAATTCCAGATGGTAGAAGTTATAATCCAAGCCTGTTATGATCACCAAAATGAACCAAATAACCAAATAGAAAATGGTCTCACCAGAATTATTTGTTCAGGAGCTTATCTGCTGTAGCTGCCATAAGAAATGCAAAATATCAGAAGTATATTGGAAAGGATTTGGGCAACTGTGCGCCCAGCACACTGAAAGCTGCTGGCAGACAACATAAGGGGGGTAATGAAAGCCCATTTCCTAGGTCATCACTTCAGACCAGCTTTTCAATCACCTTGTTAGTGTCTACGAGCCTTATGTTCCCTCCTGACGTACATCAGCCTTTGGAGAGGAGGAGGGAAGGAGCGGCGAGAGCAGTTATGTGAGAGGATGGGAAGCACATGCTGATGAAGAAGTGCCCTGTGGTGATGCTTGCTTGGTCGCACTTCATGGACGTGGCTAGACTCTGCCAGGGGCACCCATGAAAACACCAGAAGCGGGGTAAGCTCTAGTGAGATACGGGGCTCATCTGAGTGCTTCGTCTTGAGGCCAGAGCAAGAATAGTCAAAATGCCGTCTGTGCCCATGGGCGGTCTCGGTCTCTGTCCCAAAGGCCTCGCAGGCTGACAGATTTGGCAGATGTGTTTTCAACTTGTGCTAAGATTTAAGGCTTAATGAAAGCCACCGTCTAATCAGTGGGTCCCGCGCTGCTTCCTGAGGAAATTGGGCTGTGACATCCCTCTGAAATTGCATAGGTGAACTGTGAGAAGTACGTAAGAAGAGTGGTTTAGATTTTAACAAGCACTACCAGCAGAATTCACGCTGATTTTATTAATGATAACGATGCATGAAATGGGCAACACAACACATTTTGGGATCTTTCAGGGACAGATTTCCTGTAATACAGCTCAGAAGCTGCATTTCAGAGAGATGTTGAAAATTATGCAGCATGAGCACTTCATGTATGTGTCAAATACATGATCATTCCTCCCATTAACAGTGGCTGCCCTGTCTAGAAAAAAGCGTCGCGTGTCTGCATGTAGATAAGCAGTCCTATTTCCATTTTTATTGAGGAAGAAATTGAGTTGTGCTTTGGCAAAGTGATTCGTCTACGGTTGCCCTTAATGGGAACTGGACAGGGCACAAAAACAGGTTCCCCTCTTCCCAGCTTATCTCCTATGTGTCCCAGTTTCTCCAGTCATTCCAAAACATTGACACTCAGTCAGCTGCAGAGATTTCCCAGTAAACAAAGTTACTTCATGTAGTCACATGCAGGATCCCTAAAGGATTTATTTTTTTAAAGTGTATGATTTATAATAGCCCCTTTTCAAGGACTAGCCGTGCTTAGGTGAGGTTAAACCAGCGATTATTCCGAAGTCCTGTTTTCAGTGCAGGCTGTCCGGATGGTTGCTGATTTTGTTCCATTTAAAGCATTTTGTGGCATGAACTCACTTTGTTTCTGCCCACATCACTGCATTCCTGGGATGTTTTTCACAGGCCTTAGCAAGATCATCTGACAGCAACTAGTGAGGTCAATGAACTTTATACACAATTAAACACTTGAAGCTAGAAGAATTAATTGTTATTTTTTTTCCCCCTGCAAAGTTAGGGAAGGATACACGGTACGTTATAGTCTGTAACAGAGTCAATGCTATGTGTGGTAATCAAGCTAGTTTCACATGATTTAATGCTGAACAGAGTCAGAAAATGATTGCATCCTTTACATGGGCCTCACAGAGCAGTCACCACCCACACTGTTTATTCAGACTCGGAGCTCTGCCATTCACTGTTTAAGCCAGAGGAGGAAAAAAATCCCTTCGTGAATGCTCTTGAAGCCATGTATTCTCAGTGCAAAGTGGAGCTGGGGGTAGGAATCCAAAAAAGGTCCTTTTGATTGCCACAGTTGCAAGGAGGTGCAATTTTCTTGGAACCTCCAGCGCCACGGTAAAGGGAGGATTATTTGGAGCCAGGGATACTGGGAGTAATCAAACCAAACATTTGATGCCACTAAAATTTCCAGAGACAGCTGGGTAGCTTTTCTCCTCCCAGCCTTCCCATCTGTTAGTACCTGAACAAAGAGGTAAAATTACCTCCTCTGCTCTGTGCAAAACTGGTATGGTTTGCTGAAAAGGTGTGTGGTGGTGTGGATTTTGTTCAGCTTGCCACTTTCAAGACAGAAAAGTTTTTCTTCTGTCTCATGCCTTAACTTTTTTGATAATGAAAGTGTTAGAGAACCGGTTCTTTGATCGATCAAGCCTAGCCATCTGTTACAAAAGCAGCTCTAACCAGAAAAGGTTGTGAGAGAGGATGCAAGACATCTATGACAGTCTAGTAAAATTTTGTATGCATCCACTGATAGTGGTTTTACTCCTTCTGTAGTTAAACTGATCTCATCAGGAAGGCTTTTGCTACACTTCCATTGGTATTTTTCCTTTTACAGTTCTTCATGTTTTTTTCTGCCTAATCCCCTTCCTTTTAAAATGGGATTCCTCACTTCCCCAGGCACTTACATTTTTAAAGTTTCTGCAGATCTAAGCTGCTCTTTAAATGTGTATCTGCAAGTTTCTAAGGTTGTGGAAACGCCAAGAGTGTATTATCAGCTAGTCTAGAGACATAAACTAGAACATCCCCTCTTAATTTTATGCAGCAATTAAACTTTTCATCTTAAGTGCTGGATAATCCAAGTGGCAAGCATGCACTGGTTGGTTCCTCACCTGAGACTGCTTCTGTGCCATGCTCTATCCAACACAGTTCTGGGTCCATGAGTGGGAAATTTGTTCATCCTCTTTGTTCCTCCTCTTAATTGCTGGTCTGTTTGGTGTTTTTTTTCCCATTATAATTTGTTTTGAATAAATGAAACAAGGATTCCCTTGCTCAGTAAACTCCAAAAAAAATTTACTGTTTTCCCTTCTTATAGTATTGGTGGTGTAATATCTAGTCGGGTAGGGTTAAAGTGGTAGTTTCATGTTATCTTACTGCTTGAAACATTTCAAGGCCCACTCAGTTTGTGTATTCCCTTGACTGTGGAACAGCTTTATTCCAAGCTCAGGTATCTCATCCCTTTTTCCATTTAAGAACTGATCATGAGATGTGCAATAGCTGTGTCCACATGCTTTTGTTCTTCTTGCCAGACTCCTGCTTCATAAATTTGAGCTGAGCCACGGTAAACCCAGGGATCTGGCGTGTCCTCCAGGTTGCCGTCTAAAAATACTTAGGGCATTTTTCCAGTCATCCAGTATCTAATAAGATGGATTTGTTTCGTGCTCAATGTAGTTACACATTATGGGTGAAATTCTTCCTGGAGAAGCATAAACAGGGCTCTGACTGACTTCAGTGGGAGATGCATGTGCAGATCAGGGAACAAAACATGTCCAAAGTGTCTCCCATTAGGAGGTTATGGGGGACATGAGCTTACAGAGCACAATGACTGTTTCAGTCATTATTTTCCTTGTTATTCAAAGCACTTACATAAGACAGTACCTGGAGGGAAAGTTAATTATCCCCAAACAGAAACCTTCCTTTAGATATAGTAAGGGTTATTGAAGCAGTATTTATATTTCCAGCATGATGCTGCTTTCCCACTTGCCTTTGAGATGTGACAGAAATGTTCCTCTCCTCCCGCCAGTGAACACGTTGTTAACGCACAATTCATTGGTACCAGAATTATAGTTGTATTTCCACACTGGGTCATTTGAGTACTTTTAACCCACATTTGCCTCTTCCCTCAGCAGCCTGGAAATTGCAGTATGTCGTGTTTTGGCTTGGTCAGCCTTGGGCAAACAACCAATTTTACCTTCAGCCCAGCCCCACGTGTTTTGACTTTCCTTGATAACAGGTGCCCCACCAAATCAGCTGGCTCAAGAGGAGGAAAATCATTATTTGCTTTGTGAAGTGAGTGAACTTGATGTAGGAGTCTCTGTGGGATTAAATATCTTTACAGATACAAAATAATCATGTTTGATATGGAAAAATGAGTCACCCAATGGTTCTTTTTTTTTCCTGGGCATTGCTGGAGTCTCTCCACTTTCCTCTCAGACCAGTCAGACTTATAAGGGCTCAGAGGAGGGGGCGTGAAATCTTTGCCCCAACTGAAGCCAATGAGGGTAGGAATTACCAACCACTTGGCTCAGTGGTGCCCATGGCCTGTTTAGATTATGGCACAAACTACTGCAGAGCTCCTCGGGGCTGTGCCTCGAGCCAGCTCTGTCCGTAGGCAGGTGCTGCCAGGCTGAGCTGTCACGTCCTGCTTTTACACAGCCCCTGTTCTGCCTATAAGCACATTTTAATTTCTGTCCTCCGTGGTCACAGCTCTGTTAGTTCTTTCAAGGGCTCAGGGAGCTGGAAAACTGATTTTTCTGTTACTCAGTGCTTTCCACAGACCGTGCTCCACTGATATTTGGATGTCCCATGCAGGCAGTTGTCATTTAAGAACACATGCTGCCCAAAATTGCAAATGCATTCAGGGAAAATGTCAGCAATTGCTCTGAGGCTTTCGTACAACCCGTGGCCACCTTACCCGGTGAAGAGCATCTTGGTTTTTACCACCGACGTATTGAGGCAGCTTTAAATTCTCCTGAATTTATTGCCGAATCCCGACACTCACCTAACAGCGAAGGCCGAAAACTGTCTGACTGTAGTCATCCAGAGCCTATTCTGCCAGATAGGGCTTGTTAGACTTTCCTTTGTCAGCTGGAGAACAAAATCTTTGCAAGCTTGGACTGAGTTTGGGGCTTGTTCTTAGTGACGTGCAGCCCCTTGACTCCTGAGAAGCCCTGTCCATAAATGCTTCATGGAAAGGTGCTCCTTCCCTTCATCTGCCTTTCCTACGTGCAGCAGGATTAAACTTGGACTGGGTAAAATGCTTTTAAGTCACTTAGAAATCTCTGCCTTGCTCTTAAAATGCTTTAATGTGCTAACAGAGCCTCTGGTGACTGTCTCTACCTTCTGACTCCCATCTTCAAGCAGATGCTTCAGCAATGGCTGAAGGCTGTGCTGGGAGAAGACTCACATGCCCTTTCCCTCCCATCCCTGGGTGCCTGGGGAGTGGGACAAACACGTGTGAGCCTGAGGGAGTGCAGGATGTGCCTCACAAGTTTCTCTCTCCTGAGGATGGTCAGATTTGGGTTGCACTGTGGAGGTGCAACACTATTAATTCCTGTTTCTTCTTGCCTGTCTAAAATAGTAAAAAAAAGCCCACAAAAGTGATGTTACTGGCAGTTTCTTACATTAGGCGTAGGAAAACATCTCCATGGGTTGTTTGCTGTCTCTTTCCGCAAGCTTTGCTCTTCGCTCTCCCCAGGACAGAAGCTGCTTTGCCAAATACTTTTTGTAACCACGCAGCTCACATGGACCCAACTGAAGATACCAGCACGCTCTAAAGGCTGTTTGTGCTTCTCAGCTGGAAAAATCAAGCGAGCCTGAGGTGGCCCTGCCAACCCAGCACCGAGGCTGGGCCATAGCACATAGCTCAGGTGAGCTTGCTAGTCCCACCCGTCTCTGTGAAGGGTTAAGAATGGGCATTTTAAAGTGTGTTTCTGAGCCGAGATGCTTGCTTGTTTTGGAGGCTGATTTATTTCCTCCTGTACGTGTTTGGGATCAGAGCACTTGCTTCCTCTGACTCCTGGTGTCTCTGCGGTCTCTTTGCACTGCAGCTCTGTGAGGGAGGGACTCTGACTTTGCTATGAAGCTGGCACGGTCGGGCCTCTCAGCACCACTGTAACCCAAAAGATCAATAATAATGAGTGGTGGAGATGCTTCGGAAGCATTACATTGAACAGTCATATGGAAAAAGAGTTTGTCTTGCCCGTGGCTGTAATGTAAATGCCTCATAGGGTGGGTCGGGAGGTTGTGTTGGGAGTCAGAATGCTAGATGTGCATCTGAAAGTCCTTGCTTTTGGTGGCAGAAGCTGGGAGGTGGGGGTGGAGGTGGGATTTAAGACCCTTAATTCTATATAAATATAGCTTTGTGGTTTAATGTGCACAGCAGTAGCTCTGTGGTTTATCATTTACTGAGAACTATGCTTTTCTAAGAAAATGCTCTCTTCCTGGTGCGTATCTAAGCCAAGGCCTGTGCTGTCATTTCGTTAACTGTAAGGATTACTCTTTAAAATAACTGTTTGGTAGTAATAAGGCCATACAGTTGCCTGATTCACGCCACAGGTGAGTGTAACAGAAATGGTGTTGACTAAAGCTACCCTGTGCAAGACATCAGTGTTGCATTTGAGTATTTGCCAAGAAAAACCTGAAAGTTCCTAAAACTAGCTACAAGGACAAGGGATTAGCCTGTCCTTCCAAGTCTGTAAATAAGGTCCTCAGACACTTTTTCCACTTGGGAACACAAACACTGACTGTTTATGTTTTTTAAAGAAAAAGTAAAAAACTCCCGTGATTTTGTAGATTTCAAAGAGTCAGCTTTGCAGTTGCTCAGCTACCAGCATGTGGGTCATTTGATGTTCTTTCCTAATCAGGAATGCATTGTGAAACTGCTGTTCCTTGCAGTGAAAGGTCACTGGATTTTTAGTTTGTATTCACCGTTTGTATTTTTCTAATAAATCACACTCTCTGATAAACTGAATGACTGAAACCACGGAGCAAATGAAACTTTGAAACAAAACCTTTCCTTTGGCATGCATATGGATCATAGAGTTTGCCTGAATTTCCAAACAAGGTACCTTTTTAATGGACTAGTTGGTTCCTGGGAGGCAAGCTAGATTAAGAAAATGAAGGGTGTGCACTCTGTATAGCTGTGTGAGTTTGGGCTGCCGGGATATTTTGGTTTGTTTGTAAGCACGAGTACTTAGTTTCAGAATTAGTATAGGGGCCGGGTAGTTGACAACGCAAGGTGTTATGACTGCATTCACAATGCAGAAATATACCCGAGTGCAAATTCCAAAAAATATAGCTTGGTATTTGTGATGCTGATAAAAAGCATCTTCTGCTGTATCTATTCAGGAAAGGCCAAAACCATTGCTTTATCACTGGGTTTTGTGCTATGCAACTCCCATGAAATGCATCCATAAAATGAATTATTGGTAGAGAGTCTGTTACTCTTTTCTCTTTCCTCTTTCCATTTCTTAAGAAAGAAAGTAATAATAACAGTCTGACTTACTTGTATAGCCAAGAACTTGCTTGTTTTCAAATAATGGGAGTTTTACTGGTGTAAAATTGCAACAAGGAGATTCTGAATCAGACTCAGAGCTTCTCTTTTCTCCACTGGGACCTGTGCTGGGACAGAGCTTGGGTGCAGGAGGGACTGTGGCCAGGCTAGAGCTCCCTGGCTCGGAGCTGCTTGGCTACGCCTCTCCCTGTCACTCCCCTGCCGCTGAAGAAAATATTTCCATTTGTTCTCTCCAGGTAGTTTATGGCAGTGCGACGTGGCCGGGGAATGCAGTCCTCCCAATGCGAGCGAGGCGGGACATAAGTCCTTTATTTCACTCACCCACTGCGTCTGGTGTTGAGCAGGCAGTCTCAGTTCTGGCACCTCCAACCTTTTGCCTTTACAAATTTAGGGTTCTTTTGGTTGGAGCGGATTTTTTGGATGTCCTGTCTCTATAACTCATAATTTTTTCCCCTTAATGAAAAGAAGAGGAAAAGAGAAGACGTAAGCTTTGTTTTGCACATTTAACTGAAACACAAAGGGTGCGTTGTTCTGGCCCTCCCGGCATGCCGGTAAATTTTTCGTGTTGGCAAAAAAGACCTGGACCTCAGAAGTCCTCAGTGCTTCTGGCTTCCTGTGCAAGAGCTGTGGCCTGCAGCGTGAGCCAGCACAAAGTCTGGGAACTGTGGCACGCAGAGCGAGCAGGAGCCCGCAGCCTGAGGGACAGGGCACTGCCCGGGGTGGCAGCGGAAGCCTCCCGGCATCACAGAATCACAGAATGTCAGGGGCTGGAAGGGACCTGGAAAGATCATCTAGTCCAAGACCCCTGCCAGAGCAGGATCCCCTACAGTAGGTCACACAGGAATGCATTGCTTCCCTGCTTGGATGAACACTGCTGCCTCTTAGGCATTGGATAGAGCTCACAGGCATCTGAATTTCCCAGTGGTACCTTGTGCACCCGTGGCAAGACACCCGGTTCACCTCACAAGCCGCGATGTTAGGCAGGGCACTGCTGAGGTCTGACTGAAAGCTGCCGGGAAGGTGCTCAGTCCTGATGTAGAGTCCTGGACCCCACACACATTTCATGAGCGAATTTGGTGCAGCAAGGAGCTGCCTCTGTGAGCCACTGGGAAACCTGCCTCTGGGCCAGGAATCCCAGCAGCTTCGGGGGGGCCCCAGCAGCAATGAGGGGGTCCTGGCAGCTCTAGGGGGTCCCAGCAGCTCTGGAGGTGCCAGCAGCTGAGTGCAGCTCTGCTCAGGGCAGCAAGGGTTGAGCTTCGCAGCACTGACCCTCAGCTAATAAGGCCTAAAACAGGAGATTCAGGCAAAGGCAGCCCGAATACATTCTCGTTTTCTGCTTGCAGTTGTTTTCTGCAGCCAGTATGATTCCCTGAAGCAAGAGGTGTCCTTGAAAACGGGGCAGCGATGAGCGCACAGATGCATCGCTTGGGTTCAGAGGCAGCCTCCTACATCTGATGGGCAGAAGAGATTGTAACCCCGATTCACTCGTGCAGAGGAAGCACCCCATCCTTGCTCAGAGGGTGCGCTTCCTTGCTGGGGATGCATCGGTTTAAGCTGCTGCCTTGCTTTTTCCCTGTTCTTCAAGCTTCTGAGGGACAAAAACTTTTCCACAGAAGGTGCACTGCAGGGCTCACTGGTGTTTAAACCTCTGTGTCAGCCAGATGTTGCGAGAGAAAAGCGAAGGACACATTTCCTCTGGTGGGGTGCTTTCATGCGACGTATGTCATTCAGGGGAAAAACTTGCTTTTTAGTTTTCCGTGGAACTGGCCGTCTTACCTTGAAATGCTTCACGTGCATCCTCCCTCCCTCCCTCCAGCATCCAGCCATGCATGCCTGGCGTTAGGGCTTTCTCCGCAGTGATGGGGACGCCGTGGGGCTTGTCCTGGGACCTGTCCTCTTTTTGCTGGTGCCTCCATGAGGACATCACCGCTTTTGCCTCCTGTGGGAAGCACCAGTTGGTGGCTAGCAAGCCTGGGAGACTCCAAGGGGATCCCTGCCCCCCTGGGGCAACCAGGATTGCTGGTCCCTACCTGCCATCGCAGGAGGGCCGGAGCAGGCTGGGACACTGTCTCAGCAGTGGGCAGAGTGTGAGCCCAACTGTAGATGTCTCAAGGCACGAGGTGCTGTGGGGAGCCGGGTAGGGGCCGGGGTGGAGGTAACCGTAGATGGCTCTGATTCATTCGGCTTCCTGTCTCTCTCTAAGAAAAGGATGTAAATAGCCAAAAGCTGGGGATTCCAGTGAAAAGAGCAGGCGGGTGCCGGCTGCGGCGCCCGGCCTCGCAGAAGGCCGGTAGTGGTGAGAGCTGGGGTTCTCAGAAGCGGGGGAGGCGCGGGCTGGCACCGGGCCACATCGCCTCATCACATTGGAGAGGCTTCCTGCGGGTGGAGGAGAAGATGGA
>NW_009715229.1:54182-54416 GCF_000703405.1 Apaloderma vittatum
TCCTTCGCCTCACCCCCTCGGCGAGGCTGCCTGCGGGTGGAGGAGAAGATGGAACGGCCAACCTCAGCAGTGACGGTGACCTTGCCCCTGGCAGCAGACCGGGGTGCAGCCTCACCTCTGTGCCCCAAGGGGTGGAGGTAGTGCCAGTGCCCTCGGAGCTGTGGCCAGCCCCCAAAGCAGAGAAGGCCCCATGTGGAGCTGTGGTGACATTCCATATCCGTCTTATGTTGAAGG
>NW_009715229.1:54598-56582 GCF_000703405.1 Apaloderma vittatum
CTCAGGTCTGCTCTCTATCCCCTCATTCCCCAGCCTGTATTGATAACAAGGCTGATATCTGTCTAGCACCCCCCTCTCTTGAAGTCATTGGCTGGGCGGTGTCCTGAAACCAGCTGTGTTGGAGACACTCAGCAGCACGGCGGTGAGTTCCATCCCTCAGCTTATCTCACGCATCCCCTTTGCAGTCATCAGCAGTCTAAAGACGTGCCACCAGTAGTGCCTTCTCCTAGCTGGCTCCAAGGCTCTTCTTGCTGCCTCTTTACACTCAAAAGGGGAATGGTGAGGAGGCAGTCGAGGTGAAAACAGTGCAAAGGGGTTTAGTTTTTGTAGCACTGGCAGGGGTGCGCCTGTAATTGGGATAGCGTTGCCAAGGGACTTAGGGGGCATTAGGTATCCACTGCCAGCCAACAGACATGGGCATTCAACTGCTCTGTTCAGTGGTGACTGTGATCTCTATGTAAATCCAACATCCTGGTGCCTTTTTGAGGAAGCAAGGAGAGTGGCTTACAACGCCGTCCTGGTATCTCCCATTTTGTGTCCAGCTCCACACTCCAGCAGTAGAAAAGCATCATGTCTGTAATCAGTTGTCTATGGCTGTTCCATACCTGGAAAATGCAACAGCTGGGGGCAGAAATGAGGCTCGAGGTAATCTGGAGCAAAGTCTTAAAGATCTTTTTGGAGCGCAGCTTCCTGAGACAAGGTTACCGTTGTGGAGTTTGTGGCATGTTTGGAACCAGAGTGTGAAGCTGTACACTTGGGACAGACTTGTTAGGACAGCTCTACTTGTTTAGAAGTAGCTGCATAAATGGGACTGAAAGAACTCATTGCTTTGATATTTTCTATACTGTAGGCCTAAAAATCTACTTTGCCAATGGTGAAGTGGCAAGCAGGAGAAGGTGGCCAAATGTAATGCTTTTTACAGGAAGCAGTAACCTAATACAGAATACATTCAAGGTTCAGAAAAAACAGGTGCAGGTAAGGATTAGCTAGCTATATCTTCTGCATGAGGGCTGTAGGGATGCTTCCAGGTTACAGATAAAGCTGTTTACCCATAAAGAAGTTATCAATGCAACAGCTACTAGCAAAAAAACAACAAAATTTCCCATACACATCAGTTTAATTTTTAGGAATATATTTTCTAGTAGAACACAGAGTTAATCTACCAGGTATCACTCTGGAAGAGGCTAAACCCACTGTTACTGGCTTTAATGGCACGGCAATCTGCTTTGCCACCAGCTTACATACTTTTCCCTGCCAGTGCACTCTTTTCCCTTGCAGACTGCTGAAAATGGTTTCTGCTGTTTTCCCATGAGAAATTCAAACTCCACCTGTGTTTAATTAGATATTGGATAACCTGGGTTGTTGTATTATGAACATCTAGGGCAAGAGTCTAGAAAAACTTATCAGTCCTAGGTCAAAGAGCAGCAGTTCCAATTTTAAGCCAAGGGCAGTGGTAGGAGGTATAGAGCATGTGGTCTTACAAATCCAGAACAATTGTTAAAAAAGTATGAATTAAACTCTTGTTGCTTGTATCTACTGGCTTGTAACATGTTTGTGATTGGATAAGGAAGCAAATGCATAAAATGATCTTTCTCAATGACATGTGAAAATTACTAATTTTTACAGGAGGTTTTCATACACTTTAGTTCCTTTACATTCCTCTCTTGCTTCACAGCTTTAGGAATCAGCACTTACAATTGTTCTACAGGAAGTTTTAGATACAAAACGTAAATCCTACTTGCAAAAGCAAAGGATAAAGGAATTATTTTCCTTTAAATGCTCCTGCTGGCTTTTGAAGAAAGGAAGGAAAGCGAAATGTGCATGCCTCTGAAGGAACTGCTCCGGTGATACTACGGTGTTTCTATGGCCTAAGGTACCACGCGAGGAATGTGGAGATCTTCAGTTTGGTGCCTGCCCCGGTGAACGCTAATGCTAGTGGGAGATGGAGTTTGCAGGCAGAGGTGGTACCTTTATAACATTCCTG
>NW_009715229.1:56613-85580 GCF_000703405.1 Apaloderma vittatum
AGTTGTGGGGAACAGATGCACTTTTGGGCACGCAGCCCTTTGGTGCCATGCATGCAGGATCTCATGGTTGTTCCTGGGTGAGGGCATCTGCTGCTCCATGACAGGGCCTGTTCCTCCCTCTGTCTCAATGAATTAGCTGTGAGCTGCAGAAACCCTACAGCAGGAGGGGCTTGCTGCATTTTCACCTCAGGACAACCCACAATCTTGGGTTTAAAACGAAGTGAAATCATGGGCTGCGATCCCTTTGGGCTGGGAGAGGAATGATCCCAGGTCTTCCCATATCCCCGCAGAGCGGGGTGTGCCGACACCCCCTGGGTTAGATCAGAGAAGTAATTTTGGAAGGAAGAGGAATGTACAGGCCTCTGGGTTATTTTTTTCTTTGAAGGAAAGTAAGTGCTTCCAAATGTAAGTGTCTCAACTCTCCGAGGACAGAGGCACTGCTCTGCAATCCTGAGTTAACCCCACACTTTGGCCTTGGGGTGAGGGCATGGTTTGTCTCCTGCATTTTCTGTGGGCTGCCTATTTGCTCAGCCAGCTGATTTCCACCAACTCCTTTCTTAAACGTTTAAAACTTCCTTTGCTCCGAGCAGGGAAGTCCTGGTCCCACATGTGAGGTTAGTCTGGCTCAGCCCTAATGGTGAGGTGCTGGCTACACTTGAGGCTGTCATGGGTAGTTCTCTCCCAAGGCATGTGTGGTGCCAGGGGCTGATGAGAAAGCCTGTGGCTTTGGCACCCTCTGCCTGGCTATGTGAAGATGTCCTTAGTTATAAGAAATCTTTCTCAAGATCTCCATGCCACAGGATTTCATTTTTCTAGCTGCAGGCCTGGTGCAATCTATGCCATGTCTACAGCTGATGAACCTTCAAATTCATTGCAAAACCTTTCAGCCATTAGATCCTTCTAGCATCCCCATCCTAAAATTTCAGCAGCCCAGTGGCAGTACCCTTCCTCCTAGAGCACCCACCAGGCTCTTGCTCCTCGCAGAAATGTCACTTTTTACATTCCATGGCCAAACTCTCTTGCCCTTGGCTTTTTTTCCTGCGGTCTGCTTTCACTGCAAAGGCTCTGAGTCAGCAAAGCTCTGTGGAGTGCTCATGTGACTTCACAAGGAGGTTTGTAAATACTGGACTTTGTTTTTGCAAAACTGCCAAGTAAAAGTTACCTGTTTATGATATGATACCTGCAGATCTATTTAAATACCTTCCAGCCTGCATTTGTCAGGACTGGTGCAGTTCTTCTATTACTGGACCAACCCCAGTGTGGCTTTACATACCTTCTGCCTTGAGATGAAGAGCAGGTCTTGCATTGCCACCTGCAAACGGGCCAGGAGAGAGCTTGCTGGAGGGTAGTTCCACGTGTTTCTGATCTGTGGGGAAGAGTAAGGTTCTCAGGTTTGTAGAGGTTAAGGGCATAGTGGCTATTAACTCATCTAGCCTACTTGCTTCTGTGTCATGCCAGAGTTTCACCCACGAATTCATTTCCTAAGACTGAAAAATTTTATATTGCAATGTTTTGAGCCACAAAGAGAAGAGAAAGTGGAGTGTCACCAAGTGGGCCCAGAAGTACAGGCCAGATGATGGCAGCAGGTAGATGGATCACAGGCCCCGCATAATTTTTGTGATTCTTTCTTCGGTTTTCCCATGTGTCTCCAAGCTGTGGGACCTTGCCAAACCGTGCCATGGCACTACTGTGTGGGGCAGTGATGCGTAGGTTCTAAGCTAGCTATGGGTCCAGAGAGACAAGAACAGATCAGGTCAGAGACAAACCCAGTGTTGCCGTGCTACCCCCAACAGTCTCATGTGTGGCTCCCAAATGTGGTGCTTCCTCCCTGGATAAGCCTCATACTCCTTTCACTGTGTTGAGACCCCAGAAACAGACATCAGGCTTTTCACACCAGGCTCTGATGCTGATTTCTAAATCCTTTACTACGTGAATTTATGTCTTTTTGTTTTTCCCCCGTCTTTTATGCTTGTGTGTTTTATCACTGCTTCTCCATCTCCTTCTTTAGTAGCAATGTCCTTCTGTCTAGAATAGTAGTTTTAGGCCTTTTTTACTTTGAACTTTTCTGTGGATTTGTGGATATCTTTTTATAAACCCGTGCTTTTGTCAGTTCTTTCTATTGCTAATTTTTGTTGCCAGCAATTTATGCTAATATGTCAAGTTTGGGGATACTGGTGCATTTAAATTTCTGTAATACATTTCCTTGGTTGATGCTTTATTCTACTCGATCCTAATATGGTCATGATTATGCACAGCCACCTGCTAGTTCTTCAATCTGTAAACTTTTTTTTGTGTGTCTCTATCTGAATGAGGTCAGTCCTCCTCTCAAGTGTGCTGTGTGCATGACCGTCTAAGTCATTTTTTGAATGACCATATGAGATCTTCAGCAAATATCTCTGAGACTGAAGTCACCAGTGATGGTAATTCCTCTTTCTACACATTGCAAACAGATGGTTGAGGAGATGTTCCATTCACTGGTAAAATTTGTTCTGTAACAGATGCCTGCCAGCTGCCATTCGTTGCCCTGCTGCATGATTTTATAGAGCTAACGAGATTAAGAAACTGTTGAAATTGATTTTTGCTTCTAAATACAGCAGATACAATTCTGAAAATGCAGGGAGGGCTCTGTCTCAGGCGCAACCCCAGTGAAAAGTTAGGGGAGCTGAACCACTTCACATCAGCCACGGTGCTACCTTGAGGAGCAGCTCTCGTAAATGAGAGCGTCGGCGTTAAGAAATCAGCAAGAAAAAGAAGTTTCCAGAGTAGAACAGCAACACAAAAGTAGGAAGAGGAAAGGGTTTGGGACAGTTTACCCTTCACTCAAACCAGCAGTTGAAAACTGCTGATACTTCTTGAAAAATGCCTTTCGTTGGAAATTCTGGTACATCAGTTAGCTTATTGCTCAGCCTGGGTGCCATGGGAGAGGCTTGTTTTGCAGCCTTTAAACTTGCTTGGTAGTGAATCAATGCTTCCCACCTGTAGCCACTGGGGCTGAAGCCATGAAACCTGCTATGCTGAAATCCTTCTGCTGATAAGAATCTAGAATGAACCCGGCATGAAGCTGTGCAAAAATGCAGATGCGTATTTTGAGAATCCATGGCCGGGCTTTGAACAATCAGATGAGCATTAAGAGAGAAAAAATGTGGTAGTTTAAAAATAACGGATCTACTGCATGGCAGCCATAAAAGGAGATTTTAAGGAAAGGAACAGAAAATCATGCCAGATGAACTCATTAGGAACAGCAGTTGCTACAGCATGTACAAATGACAACATATATATCCTCTTTTACTCTAAAATACATGCAGGACCCATACAGCAGCATCCAGAGCATACTGTTGAAACTCTATTAATACAATGTTCATCACATCTTTTTATCACTGTAGGCCTTTGCCGAATGCTACTGCTGTTGCTTATGCCTCTGGCCGAAATTTAAACTCAGGTCAAAGCTTTAGCAGTGCTTAATTGAACAAACCAACTTAAAGTATTAGAGGCTGTTTGAAAGCATCTGTGACCTGGCAGATTTGAATAGTGAAAACCATGACATTCAGCGTGATCTTTCCTTCCCACTGTTCTCAGTAGATGTTTGAATATCTACTTACTTCCTAGTCTTAGTGCCTTCTATGCTTAATTCACTGCATCCATCCCACCAGGACCACCAGTTGCAGGGTCATCTGTGCCCTCTCCTCTGTTTTGGAAAGGGATGAGAAGGCAGCATCCCCCAGCTAGCCAGACACTGTTACGGGCTTCCCAAACACCCTCGTCCCCAGCGAGCAGGACTAAGAGGTCTGTCGTGGTTTGAGCTAATCAGCAAGAGAGTTCAGGCCTGCCGCAAATGTCCCCTGCCATCACCACCCCACAAGCCCAGCCTTTCTTAAATCACTGTTTAGCCCACTGCCTACATCAAGAGTTCTTTGTGAAGAGCACAGTTGCTCTTCTGTAATTGATCTACATGGAGCAGGTCATCAGCTGTTTATGAACTTTCCTTCTTTTGTTTTTCTTTTTTTTTTCCTTTAAAAAACCGCAGTATGAAGTCATGTTAGAAATAAATAGTCTCATACTTCTCCCCTAATTATAGAAAGAGGAGCGTTGTTGGGCTACGTGTGATTTTCAGTGTCACCTCCTCACCTGGGAGGATGAGTGGATTTCCGTGCTGCAGAATCGGTGTCTCTACAAGTTACCGCAATTTGATGTGGCAAAACCTGAAACAAAACACTGTATTTTCTGCAAGGCCAAAGGATGATCTTTGAATTACCAAGCATTTCCTCAAGGTGACTTAGAAAGCCATCTCCCTCACCCCAGCAAAGAGATCTGTGTGCATGGCATACAGCTGCGGCGGTCCCTGGAGAGCTTTGTCTGAGCAGGGGTCACCGGCTGCTAATGAAGTTGCACGTTCATAAACTGTAGCCACAGCCCTCGGGGGAAATTCTCCGTCATCCCTGCTTTGTGGGGTGCAGTTTGTCTGTGTCATAGCAGCTCATAGGACCTGTGAGTCCTTCTGGAGGCAGCAATCTGCTGTGTGGGCTCTATTTTTTTTAACTTCACCGCTGGTCATGGTCTTCTTTCATTCCCAGATTGAATTGAGTAGAGTTTTAATTTCAGTGCCGTTGTCAATTTATCGGTGGTAGCCAAACAAGACGGGAGTTATTCAACTTTATTCCTCCTGTGGACGATCAAACAACAAATCTGTATAAGGAATTCCTGATGGAGAAGACTGAAAGAAGGATTATATATTTTCAAAGCCATGGCCTTGTAAACCAAGCATCTCTGCAGACATCATGGAACGAGAGCTCATTAGGAATAATCAGCTGAAACCTAACTGAAATCTCTGTAGCTTTTCTGACTGACACCAGATGAATATCCGATCCATTCACCTAGTTTTAAGTCCAGACACACACGCTTGTGGTATAGACATAATTTCCTGTGCATGCTGTAACCATTGCTTTGCACTGTGATAAGCAAATTTTTATTGGGTTTTGTATGGCTCAGCATTAGCTTATAACACATTTTTTTATGGCATTTGTTTTGCTATAGATGATGTATATTTTGGTGGTTTTGCTGGTGCTTTATTTGACGCTCAAGATCAGTCATTTCTGAAGCACGAGTGTGACATTTTGGGAGAAATAACTTCCACTCGCTCGGTCCTAATCTATCATGTTGACTTTATTTCCGTCGCAGCATACCGAGAGCAAACAATTTCCTACTACTCTGTGCTTTTCTGCTAAATGCCCTTTCCAAAAGGGAGACGTTTGTGTCATGGAAAAAACAGAATCCAGCTACGCAGAAAATAAAGAGAGAGGTGCAGCGGATCGGGCTTAATTGAGCACTTAACAGGTTCAGACTAGCCTGAGCTTATGTTAACTGAACCACTGAACCCATCCAAGCCGAACAGATGTAGAGCATTCTGGATATGCAGTTAAAATACGCTTTAGCGTGGCGTTCTGTATCAGCAAGTAGTAACACATAACGACCTGGGCAGCCGCGCTGAAAATTGCTCCGCGGTGTGGGCAGGAGAGAGAGAGAGAGGGGCATTTTGCATCTGCGCAAGGCAAGCTGCTCTCAGGGTCTCCGAGTAGGGTATGCCCCTCTGTCTCTGGAGATGCAAATAAGAATGCTCCCAGGCTCTTGTTCTATTTTGTTTTTTTCCTCAACTGTTTGTCCTGGGGAACAGATGTTGGGGGATATTTTCAGGATTTCAGGTGACTCAGAGGTAGGGGAGCTGGTGGAAGACTTGGTCTTCTCTGCAAGAGCCTTGCTCTTGCACGCCTCTGACTTCTCACTAGTGTGACACTACTTTTTCCCTTCTAAGGAGCCAGCATCTCAAAGTCAGTGCGGGGATTGCCCCAGGAATCTCCACCTCACTGGAAATAGTGCTTCTAAAACAGAGCATTAGTCTTTGCTAACTAGATGGTGTTGCCACTGCCTCTGTCACAGCTGTTGGTCGTTCTACAGTACTTTCCACTGGAGAATGGTTTTTCTTTTCGACCTGGGAAAAAAAATCCCTGTGCACACTGTTACGCTCAGACAGGTGATAATGTGCCTATCCTAGGTGATCACAAGACAGTTTGTGTCATTATTATGTCTGCAGTTAATTCAGGATTGTTTAAAGCAAATGTTCAGGGGAAAAAAATGTGTGATTGCAGTTTATGGTCGTGGTTATTACAGCATCCTTGGCTCTAGGAAGCAAATAAGGAACATTGTAGCTCAGCGTTTTCTGGATTGTAGGGATCTATCTGTTGGCTTAGGCTTTGCTAAAATGTAAGTGGTATTTACAATTGCACTTGGCCATGAGCTGCTTCTTTTTGATACGAGTCCAAATGCTAGGGTTATAATTACTGTGAATATTGCATCCTGCAATCTGGAAGCATAAGCTCACCATGCATTGGGTTGGTCTTCACAAAAAAACTTGCTGAGGGCTGCAGTGGCCGTCCCTGAGGAATCTTCCCACGGCCCTGAGTTACGTAGCAAGTCCTCATCTAAATTGTCTCCTCTAAATGCGTTTCATTTTGCCTGCAGTAACTGTGTCAGATACCATTGCAGACTGACTCTGTAGCCTGATGTTGGTCCAGGTGTAAGATGTGGGATTGATCCTCTTTCAGTGACTCCTTTTTAAAGACTTAAAACGAAATGGAAAAGCTTCAGTAATGGAGAGACACACTTACAAAGGGGTACTCTCCTACAGAGTAATCTTGTAGGTCATCTTGAAAGTCCTTGCAGGGAGCAAAATTTGATTAGCAACAGCCTTTTTATAATGTGTAATCGGTGAATTTCCTATGCCAAACACTTTGTATTACAAATGCTCAGTCAAAGAAGGATTAGAGATTCTTACATAAGACACAGGTAAGCTCATAGTCTTCATTTTATCTATAAGGAAAAAATCCCCTGAAAACTAAACAGGTCTTAAAATGCTCTTCTCTAGATTTTGGTTTTGCACTGTGTTCTGAATTTGACACAGCAGAAAAATTTTCAGCTAAAGATAGAGGGGATTTTATACAGGCAGACTTGCTCTTTCCGTCCTGTATGTGTCTATGTATATATTTTGTATATATATTTTAAAGAAGAAACAGATGAAATATGCCATCTTTAGCTTTGTAATAAACTCAAGCTTCAGTGAAAGCCAGAGGAAGGCTTTGGCTGTGTACTCAGCCTCGGCAGGTACAGTCTCATTTTCAGTTTGTTCTATAAACAGACTCTTTCTTCCATTATTTAAAACTGCTCAGCTGCTTCTCTGCAAGAAAACAGCAAAAGCAATTGAATACAGCCTTGGTCACGTAAGTGGCTCTTGTCTCTAAAGCTAGTTCATATTTGGTGCTGTCCTAGTTTTTTTCTCAGTTCCATAAAGGTCCTTTTCAGAGTTGAAGAAATTCCAATTAGTGAGCGCTGGAATTGGTGCGTGAGCAAAAAAAAGTACAGTGTATAGCGTACTGCTATAAAATTACATATAAATATTTACATACCCTTTAATGTCACTTCATGTTCAGCTAAGCTGTTGGGGGTGGGGGTTGCAGCTTTTCTCTATTCTTCATTTGGCCATTTCAAGCATGACTAACATTTTAAACTTCCAAAATCTTCCTTCTAAAAACAGTGTACGTGAAGGTGCAGGTGGCTGAGCTGAGTTCAAAGGATTAATTTGCCGAGGAGACCTAGGACTTTCCCACTGTATTTCTGTGCTTGAGTTTCTTAATAAAGCCAGTGCGTTATCCTGAACTTAGGCTAACTCCATGGTTACGGTGGTATCAATTAACCATGGTGTCAAAGAGAAGAACTCAGCCTGAAGCAGCCAATACAGGGATTTTTATTTTCTTCTCCTCTCCTCTATCTTAAGCGTGGACAAAGAGGCAGGTTGCTACGTATTCTTGTTACGCCTTATCTAAATATATTGATCAGTTCCTCCAGACTCTTATCTGTTTGCTCGATAGTGGCTCTGGTTCATTCACACCAGGATTGCAGGGGAGCTGAATGGATACGGCCACGTGAAAAGTACCAGTGGGCTAGTTCAGGCCGGGTGACACTGTGCCTGGCTTCTCTTTTGTTTCTGCTGGGTGGCTGGTTGACATCCACCAGCCTCTCTCTTCATTAAGGCGGCATGATGAATAGAAGGCAGCGAGCGTAATTCAGGCAGTTAGGGCCACCTGGCCGATAAATATAACAAACATCCACTGACGCGTCTCTTTAGCACCACGTGCGTCAGTGAAGTGCAAACGGGAAAAAGTATGATGGTGAATGGAAATCTTAAATCGATGTGAATACAGTAGCGGTTTCCAGAGTCCCACTGGCTTCCCTTGCCCCTAGCCTTTCTAAGCCCAATAAAAGAATTTTTTCAAAGGTAATCTCTCAGTAACAGAGAAATTACATTCATGTAGTATTTTTTTTTTTTGTGCAGAAGACATCCGCTTCTGCTAGTTTTTACACGAGGATAACTTTATTGGAGTGGATCCTCCCTGCCACAGGGGTGGGCGTATCCAGCCGCGTGGGATCAGGCTGGTGCATGCAGTCGGCACGATGGTTTTTGTGCCACCCATGCGCCACATGTGTGGCACAGGCGATGTGCCGGGGAAGGCAGGACAAGGGGTCTCTTGCACCACCCGTAGTCCTCGTGCAGAGTGGGGAGGAAGCTCAGCCCGCAAGAGCCCCAACACCAGCTGATTTTAAACACCAGCTGTGCACTCAACACTCCCAGCCTGTGCCTTTGTCGGAGCTGTGCTCTGCCCATCCCGACCCGAGCAGCGTTACCGTGGGCAGGGGCGCAGTGTGGGGTTGAGTCACCATTTGTGCACCATTTGTGCGCGTGGCTAGGTAATATTACCTCGAAGGTGCAACCTCGGACTCGGAGCTGATCAGAGAAGGCAAGGCTTACGGTGTACGGGAACAGCCTTGCGCCGGCCAGCGAGCGTAATGTCTTTAGCAGACTTTACATCATGAAGCGGTTAACGAATTCTTTTGTACTGAAGGACTGGATTCAATAAAAAGTTTCTGGGGCAAATTAGCATAGCCTGCCATACTGCAGTGCGTCAGGCAGACCCTTTTTTTTCCCTTTTCATTTATTTTTTCTTCTCCTTTTAATTTTAAATTGAGTGCAGCTGACTGCGTCCAATGCTGTTAACAATTGCACTTCTTTCCCTGGGACAATGTAACATTTAAAACAGATAAAAGCCCATGTGGGGCTAATTAAAGTTTGCCCCCATCCTCATTCCTGTAGGGCAAATTTCCCCATCGGTAATATTTTAAGTAGCAGGCAACTATGAATATGAATGTAATTGATTTTTGCACACTATTACTCATCAGCGGGTAACTCCGAACAGGCGTCACTTGGAGGGATGTGATGAATCTCAAAGAAACTTTGCGTGGCCCAACAGCGTGGAAGCAATACAGAGCTGGATGAGCTGCAGCTTCAGCAAGGACTGGGGAGACAATGGGCAATTGACTCTGGGGACCAGAGTCCAGCAAGAGTAGGAAAACTGGAAGGGTCCACAGATGGCGCTCAGTGTTTTGCCCTAGCAGGATTCCTGTGTGCTCCGCCTGGTGGCTAATGGAGAGAGGGAGCAAGTCAGTGGGTTCCCATTCCAAATTTCCCACCTGCATTGCTTGTGCAGCTTGGTTTAGGGGTCTAAATGAAATCCTCCGAGCACTTGTCCTTCTCTCCATATCAGGGAGAAGGCTTACCTTCTCAGAGAGTATTAATTGAATCCTTACAAAAATCCTTAGAAACAACACTGTGATTTCTGGGGCACTATGAAAGCATTAGGTTTTACAAATGCACGTTGAGGTGACTTCTCTCCTGAACAGTTTCTGCGCAGTATATACGTGGTTTTACACGATTCAGTCTAAATTCTCCTTCAGTCAGCAAACCGAATAGCTTTAAAATAGTGTGTCTGTGTGGCTAGGGTGTGTGTTTTGAGCTTGGTCCCGAGTGCCTGTGACTAGAGTCTTCCTTTACCTTCAGTGGTCTTTGCGTTAAGCTCCATGTTGCTTTGCATATCCATATATCTCTGTGAGGGAGATTTTTTTTTAATTTTTTTTTTTCAAAAAAGCCTCTGTCAGTTCTATGATGGGTAGGTGCCTCTTTTCCTTTCCTCCACTTCCTCCCAGTATCCCTGTTGCTGGACAGCTCTTGGTGTCGTCGCCAGTTGCCTGTGGTTGGAGCTACGAGACCTGCCCAGCTGCGTGGGCTGATGCCCTGCCCTGCCCTTCCCACCAAAACCTCACACTGGTAACAGGACTAAAGAGTTGGCGTGGTGTGGGCTGTTTTTATTTACAAATCTAGAAATATGATTGCTCCCTCATTGGTGTTTACCAACTATACATGCCAGCCAAAGCACGAATGAGTCATTTTTACATTGCTCATAGAAAATAAAAAAAGGCTTAAACACCCACAAAATTTGCTTACTCTTCAGGTGTAGCCCCCGGAAGGGTGAGGACAGCTTCCGCCGTATTCTGGTAGGAAATCGCACTCATATGATTATTGGAAAGTTGGACAGTCCCTACCAGTGATAGGTGAGGTGCAAAAAAGAAGGAAAAGGCCACAAGGTCAAATCCTGAGGGCGGTTTTAGAAAAAGGCTGGAATACAAAAAGCCTGCTTGACTTTGGTAAGGCCTTTTCATGACATGTAGCTCAACGATGCTACATGGTGTTCGTAGAGTTAAGCTGGTCTTTTTCCACACAAATATGAAATTAGATCTTGTGATGCACTTGGGGCTGTTGGCAAACTGATACAGATGGCGATTTTGTTTGGAACAACATGCACAAAATTATCCCAGAGGTGACGCTCAGAATACCCACATCGCTATAGTGTGCTGCTTCCTGGCTTTCCATTAATGCACAGTGACTCACAGCCTTGAAAATACAAGCATTGATCAAAAGACCGAAGAGTGATTTACTGTTGCGGGATGGGACAAGATGTTGCTTTAACCCAACAAACAGTAAGCGCGTTTAGAGGTGAGTATTGCCAAGGGAGCCCAAGGCGGTGCTTGCTTACTAAATTGGGTAAAATGCAGGGATTTCACCAAATGCAAATGACAATGAACAATATGTATGACTCAATATATCCGCTATGCTTTCAATGTGCAGTCAGAGGGTGGTATAGCTGACCTTTTAAAGTGATGCTTTTCAAACCACATTGTTATGGTTATCAAAGTGTTCATTTTAGAGTAGAATATTTGGACCCGCTCCTGTGAATATTCTCGTGTATGGTTTGAAGGCTGTTTTGCCCGCTGTTTATGAGAAAGCACATCCAGGCAGCTCCTAGTCATACTTTTATTTCTCTGCCTAACCAGGGAATGACATTTGCAATCCGTTCTCTGAGGCTTGATGCATACCTTTGGAATACTTCGAGTCACGTATGGAATTAGCTGAAATAAGTTTGACGGTGATTTTGCAAGTCCTTCCTGTGTGCCAGAAATAGTCTCCGAGAACAATGTGGGATGAGAAATATTCTCTGATCTTTAGCCTCAGCTTCCTTCTATCTAAAAGCCATCGGTGCCATCGCTGGCAGTGCAGAGCAGATCCCAGCGTGGCTGTGGGGTGACTCCAGTTTTGCAGTACTGTAAGAGAAAGAAAACGATCTGGCTTCGAATTTGTAAATTTTAGTGTAGAAAAGGCAAAAGAAAATATTTAAAGCAATCAGAGCACAGCGTTTCTAACATGGTCAGCCCAAGGCCAGCAAGCAGAGTGGAAGGAGGCCCCCGCAAGCCCGAAGAGCCGCAGTTTTGCTGGGATGCATTTCCTCCCTGTCCTCCATCAGCCAAGCCAAAAACTTAACATGAAGAAAAAAAAAAAAGAAAAAGAAAAAGAAGCCATACAGAGCAATTTTGTGCGCAAGGGTACTCATTACAAATAAATAGCCTGGGCCTGGCTCCTCCATGGTGGGGGTACTCGACGCGGTGCTCTGGGGCTGGGTGAGGCGCTGCTGTGGTGGCCAGCGGTGGTCACCCCCTGGGCTCCGAGCAGTCACCCCCCTGACCTTGCGAGGGGTCTGGCACGGGCTGGGCCCACCATGGCTAAAGCGCAGTTTGCCCAAGGTATGAGCTGGGCCGGTCAGGTACCTGATAGAGTGAAGAGTTGAGTATTAAAAAAATAGCAGAATCTTTTATCAGGGTGAGGATACTTTATTTTGATTGTGGAGGTCACACACAGATGTGGGAATTCCCCCAAGCTGGTTTATTTGCAGATTTGTTCAGACAGTTTCTTTTCTTTCTTTTTTTTTTTTTTGACAAATCAGCCATTTTTAATAATAATCTCATCTTGAAACTTGAGAGGAAGGGAATGTATGGGTGAACAGCTAATATCAGTGAGTTCTGGAAACTCCCTTTTTATGATCTCTCTCGTTTAGCAGCTGTACTGTTTTGATGCTTTCATTGCATTAAAAAGTTATTTGACAATACTGGCAAGAAAGTAACTTCATCTGTTCCAGTAAAATCAGTTTCAGCTCACAGTAAGCTTGAGAAAAGCGCTACTAAATAATATTCATATACAGGCAACAGGGCTTTGATGGAATATATCATAAAGCAGAAACACATCAGAGATACTAAGATCGAAGAAAGCAAAGCTATTTTCCTTTTTCTTTACTCCTGGTTCAAATATTCTTTTAAGCGTGTATATGTAGCATCTAGCAACTGGTAGATGTAAACATTGGTTTAAAATTAATTTAAAATTATCTCTTCATACAAAGCAATATATTTACTGATTTAAATCATACCCATCTGGACATGTTTATCAAAATCAGTCCTTGTCTACTATAAGCCATTTGCTGCCATTGCCACCCACTGGCCAGGGACAACCATCCATCCTGTTACTGACCCGGATCAACAAATGTCCTGATTAAACAGACACATCTTACTACACATCCAATTGCTTCCCATACAGCATCTTGCCTTTAATACAAAATCTGGCCAGCTTTGTACAAAAATTATTTACCGATTTCATCTTCAAAACAAAAAATCATAGTCCAGGAAAGGAGCAGGGGGGAGGGAGCGTGTTTTGCAGACCGTGAACTCTGATCTGGTAGTTTCGTCCTTCTGTCGTCTCTTTAAATGCACTATTTAAAAACCAGAGGATCTTGTCCTTTTATGTTTCTGCAATACAAGATTTAGTTTTGGCAATATGTAGGAAAATAACAGAACTGAATTACAGACCGTAGGGAGCCTTTTTTTCACACATAAGGGCCAGCATACATAGTAATACTTGGGATTAAGGACAAAATGACTACAGGAGCATAATAACTAACCTTATTAATCCCTTCTCATTTTCTTAAGAGTATCACAAAAAGAAATCACAGCAATTGCAGCTTGACATTGGAATGCTTCTCTAATCACACTTCTTTATGTACTGTGATTTTGTGTTATTTTGTACTGATCATGCCAACAATTAATTTTATTAATCAGATCCATAATCGTTGCTGGTTTGCCACTTTCCTTCGCAATATTTGGGCCTTTGAAACAATTTTGAAAAACTGGTATAAAAATGATTCTTCTTAGGGGAGCTGCTCTTCACTCAAACACATACCAGGTGCGTACCACAAATGCTGAGATAGCCTTCTCTACAAGTGGTTAATCAGAGGCAAAGCAAGGCAATAATGTTTTGTTCTCGGCATCATTAGTAAGAGGGAAGGAGGAGAACGACTTAGCCGAACAACTGCATCTTTTGTTTTTAAGTTCTTTGGAACAATTCTGCCAGGCAGTGCATTTTCCCTCTGTTTCATTTGTCTTTGTTATTTTCCTATCTAATTAAAATTCTGCAATGCTGTCATGGAATTGTTGTCCGTTTAAGGTCACAAACAGCTTCTGTCCTAATGAAATATGAATTGCATTAGTTAATTGAATTGTGCACTTATTATGTGTTGTGAATGGACTGAGTGCATTTATATTCTTCATATATACTGAGCATTTTATCAGTTTAGGGAACGTGTGGACGGAGAAAATGCTGCTATCTTTCTTTGCTTCACAATAGGGAGATTTAATTGGCAATAGATGGGGCTAAGAAATATTTGTGAAGGACGAGAACTGTAAGATCTCACACAGGCATCTGCTAGCTGGGATGAGGTCGGCTCTTCAGTGGTCTGGGGTCAGGTCACGGTCCCGAGCGGAAAGCTCGAATAAACCCGTATTATGCACGGTGTCTCTGTGTTGTCTGCCAAGATAGGAAGAAGCGAGGAAGAGTAACAAAACATCTGTGGCCTTCTGCAGCAGCAGGCTTTTTGGGTTAAGTGAACCTTGTAATTGAAACCCTCGGCACATGGTCCAGCAGGTTCTCTTCCAGGGTCTGTCTGGTCTCTGTGCAGATACTACCCTCATACCTCTGGTAACACAACAAGCTTAGCTCTGGCGTCCTTTTTGCAGATGGGAGTTTCTTCTTTGAACTGTGGGAAGGTTCAGTTTAGCACATCGGAGACCTGACCAAAGTCAGATGAAAGCAGGGGCACCCTTTCTGATTCACCCAAGCTGCAGATGAAACAGGTCTTGAAGGGAAGTGGAGGCTCCAGCACTCAGCCCTTACAATGTCTGTGGGATGGATTTATTGCATCTATAACCACTCAACGGTGGACTCTACTAATGAGCCAGACTATTCAAGAGGATGGTCATTAGCTGGGGAAAACAGTAACAGAATACTAAATTTCTTGACATGGGTCTTGATTTTTCACTTAGTAATTCAAACCATTCAGTGTTATACATAATATAGATATGTATATGGTATACATATATATTACACATATTTCTCCAATGTGTGGCCTTTAGATTTATTTGCAGAGAAAAGTGTATTTGGATTCTGCATAATACTTGCATAAGATAATAGATCTGCATACAATACCTTCTAGTTACTCTTTAACTTGACAGGTGTGGAGAGGTGTCTATTGTTCTGTCAGTGCCTCCCTTACCTTGAAATGATATTTCATTCAACAGTAGTCTGAAAGAAAAGATAAGCTATATTCAGGTCAAATAGTCATTGAGAAATTGCTTTTTGTTATCATTTTCCACTCAAAAACTGAGGAGATATGCAGATGCAAATGGCAATCTTTCTTTTACTGCAGCAAACCAATGCAGGAATATAAAACCACTTAAGATAAACACAGCTAAAATTGACTTGCCGTGATATGCAGCTCCCAAAGGAAATACCATGGCCCTTTCTACAAGAGTAGCAGAGAGAAGAGTATCTCTCCTTCATCTGAACAGGCATGGACCACCTCTTTGTGAGGGACTTCCCAGCTCTGTGCACAGGCAGAGCCACTCGTAATTTCCAACAGCTGCCGTAGTGCTCACCTTCCAGGAACACTCCTCCACATGCCCCAGTCGAGCGCTTCATTACCACCATCCACAGATGATGCACTGAGATGCAAAGATTAAATGAGGCATTCTGGCTCGGCTACGTAGGCGAGGTCTTTCCCTCTGCACTCAACAGAGGGGGACAGAGGTTTCTCCAGAGGGCACCTAGGAGACAGCTACATTAGGCTACTGCTTCTCTGAATCAGCTTCTGGAAACATTTCTGTCTCTCTCAATCATTGTATTTACTGAACCTAAGGGGAACCTGCTTTTGGATGTAGTTGTTGGCATTGCTTGAAGCTGATGAGTCTCCTGTACTCCCCGATCCCTCCGAGACAGTCATACCTGCTAAATCTTCTGACCAAGGAATTTCCCACCTAGTGCTCATATCGCTCAGTTCTCTCCCCTCTCTCTCACACTTTGAGTTTTCTGCGTTTACCACCGTACCGACAGCTGTAGCTGAGCTACTGCTGAGTGTCCCTGCCCGCATGAAAGGGTTCGGGAGGTGAGTAAGAAGGGGTGGGCGTCTGCAATGGTTTGGTGAGGTGTCACAGCAGTGGGCAAATGACTGAGAGCGAAAGTGGTGGGATGGGGCGTGAAGGGTGATTGACAGTGGTTGCTTAGTGGTCTGAAAAGAGGTGAGTGAAAGTACTTGGTCGAGGGGGAGGGGAGTTTGGGAAGCAGGGTGAGAAAGACAACACTGCGTTACCCATGGCACATGACAGGCATGCGTGCTCCATTCTCTCCCGCGGATGTAATTTTCAAAGACTTGATGTCATTAAAAAATATTCACGTACTTCTATCTAAAAATATATTATGTAGTGATGTATAATTAAGCAGGGGAGGAAATGAAAGAGATTCAAGGAAGGCTGAAAAAAATAAAAATAAACCAAGGAGTCCTCTAGGGAGAGTAGAGAAGCAGCAAAGACCAATACAGTCTCGCAGACTTTAACACAGCTTTGTTGTCTTCTGCGGCGTCATCCCCTGCAGGGACAGAGTCTGGGGTCCTGCTCCTACGGGCGGCCCTCCCAGAGGACACCTGAGCACAGGCTGACCTTCCACATCCCCCCCCAGCTCCATCCACGGAATCCAGTTGCCCATCCGAGGCTTGGGGGAGCTGTATCTGCCCCAATGCCGTCAGCTGTACCACTGTGGCCTCCTCCAGCACCTGGCGGGGCAGGGACACCGCTCTGGGTGGCAAAGGATGGTCCTCAGAGCAGCCTGGGAGAGCTTGCTCCTCCAGCATAATTAATTTGATTGAAAAAAACACAACTAATCATCCCGGTCTTCTATAGACGGACAAAGGAGTGAAGGCAGCCATACATGAACAAGAGCATTTTATACCCTGGCACAGGTTTAGATTCGGTATCATTAGCATGTTGTTTAGCTCTGTTTGAGCTAAATAAGGAACACAGCTATCTTATTTTTTCTTTTTTTTTTTTTAATACAGCCTCTTCCCTTTATTTTGCTGTCATTATATGTTTAATTACTATTCCTTCCATTTCAATAAAGCACATAGACAAAACCAGATTTTTATTCTGTTTACTTTCTATATTTTTTGAATTTTTGAAGATTAAAGGACTTGCCCATTTTAAAAAATCTGTCTTGAGCTTTTTTTCATAACCTTTTATTATGGCTACCACTGCACTTCCAGTGGGGTTTTTTGAATGCTAAATAGTCACATTAGTTTTCCAGATAAAAAAGCATATAATAATTTTTTTCCTCAGTTAAAGGTACCATTATTTTAAATTTCTGTACAAGTTTTATTTTGAGAGTCCCTGCCTAGATTTTGTTTCAATCAAATTATTTTTTTGCACTAAAAAGATTAGAAAAAATCTTTGTAAAACACTGAAGGACACAAAAGTCCCCTACTCAACTAATACACAGGTATTAAAAACTTGCCCTTCCTCACCAGAATCATGATCCATCCAGCACAGACTGAAGCACCCCCTGCTTCAGATGAAAGTGAAGAAATGCCATGAGAGGCAGATTTAGGATAATCTCTCTCCCATCCTACCCCCCCATCCTGCGTAGTCCCCTTGAAGACCTCACTCTAATCCCAAGAATTCAGAGATTGATTTAATCCTCTGTCCCCGTTCTAATTGCAGCCTTGCAATGTGTTACTTGGCCCAAAGCTTTAAATGCTTGGCACTTGCCTAACTTCAGACACCCAAGGCAGGAGGCCCCCCCCATGAAACTTAGTCTATTAATTTAGTTGTCTACTCATATATTTAGAAATATAACTTGAAAGCGTATGGTTTTTAAGATTTAAGGAGATGGGATATGTTACAGTGAGAATGAGAAAGAACCCTTTGGGGCAATACAGTACTGACTGTTATTTGTCCAACCAAAAGCCCGTTTTATTAAAACTTAAGCGAGTAGGTAAAAAGATAGTAACTCTTATTTTGACTAGGGAACCGGTTAAAATATCTTACCTTCTGTTAAGGACCCTTGATCTTACAAAGCTTCTGCTTCTTTACTTTCAAATGTTCTGAAATCCCACAAATGTCTGTGAGAAGTTGAGGAAGCTCAGAAGCTGAAAGGTCATCTGGGAGGGGAAGGGTGTCTCCTAGGCACAAGCTGGCCAATGCTTTGTTTTAAGAAGCCAGTGTCCCAAATCGAGAGAAGCTCGACTACAGAGCAGAGGGTCAGATCACCCTTCTCGGCAGAAAACGCAATGCTTTGCAACTGAAGATGGCTTTTGCCACCGGTCAGAATGACAGTGGTGAGGCAAAGGCCCCCAGGAATGCAGTCATGAGGAACGGGAACTCAGCAAGCTTCTTAATTTCAGCCAGAACAATTGATATCATGAGACACTGGATGAGCTTTTTTTTTTACCAGTAAGTTTAAGAGAGACTGTCTTGGAACTAACATCATTTGGCTAGATGGAAAACTCTGGGTCCAAGTCAAGGTTAATGGCTTTGACTCAGTTGTTCCCAGTTTCATATGCAAGCCTGATGAGGCAGTGAGATCTGTGCCAGTTCTGAGTGTGGCCAGAAAAGACTGTGTAAGAAGGCCTTTTCGTTTGTTAGATAGACAGTGAGGAAACCTTCTGGGGAAAGGAGAGCCTAGAAAATGGAGAGGACCAGAACAGAAGTAGATCCGGTGAATAAGCCAGAGGTTATGAGGAGCTGGGGAACATATTAGTCAGATATGTCTATTAAAGACATCTGTATATATGGCAGCATCTGGTGAATTTGGAGAACATAATGCCAATTACGACCATTGGAGAGTCGTAATTTTGGTAAATGCGTAAGAGGGAATTCAGTAAAACTAGGAAAGTAACACAGAAATGAGTTGAGTAAGTGTAAGTATTTAGGCAAATATAACAAGGTTAAAAGCAAAAGAACAATCGGAGTATTTTGCCGTGGAGGATGATTTCAATAATAATGGACATTAGGGAACTGCCGTGGAACACCGTGGTTGTCTACCTATAAACTGTTCAGGAAAGAAGGACTGGGCCACAGAGTTAGAGCAGATACCACTGTATGGAAGGATAACACAAACATTATTTAACTGATTTTCTAAGTGGGAAGGACTGTGCAACTGAATCTCTGAAGACAGATAAATAAATGCTAAACTAGAAATTCCAAAGCATTTTAACAACTTCTGGAAAGTAAAGATATTAGCAGGTCTTTGTTGCTACTATCTAGCTTAAGAAAAGGAAATGGAGCGAGAAATGTTGAACTCAAAAGAACTGTTAACAAAATTGTGGTAATAGGAACTTTGGCTACTCCCCCGTGCTTGGCCAAATAGATCAGGAGGCACATAGACTGGAAGAGATTTCTTGACATTTGATGCAACAGCATCTTGGAGAAGTTAACACACAGAAGGAAGAAACTAGTCTTAACTCACATATTAATCACAAACTGTCCATAGCTGACTCACTGTCTTAATGTCTAAGTGGACGACATTCAGTAGAGCAGCTCTTATGTTCATGGATCATACCTTTCACCTACTTCAGGATGATGCTGTTTTGATTTCTGTAAAAACCGTGACGTAAGTATTTTAGTGTGTCAGAAATTCAACAAAGAGCAACCTCATCTTTTTCCTCCTAAATCTACCCTTAAAAACTGGCCAGAGGTGAAGTACTAAACATAGCTTTATGAGCTGCTTTTCCTCCTGGGATTATGAAAGCCTTCAGAGAGCTTCTTGTATGGCTCAGCAGCTCCCAGCTTCTTGATGAAAGACATAGAGGTGCTGCACCTTCCACTGAATAGGATTCACTGAGCAGAGGTGAACTAACAGCTCTACAGTGCCCAGGTATCCCTTCTTTCTGAGCACAGTTTTGTGTTGGCTTCACAGCAAACCACACACAACTGGTGTTCGCACTAAGCCTTGTTTCAAACGCTCCTACCCAACCCTGCCTACTTCTAGAGGAACTCCACCTCAGCTTAGGTTTATCCGAGACACGAACTGGGTATTGGGAGTCTCACCAAGTACTAGGGCAGGCTTAGTCTTCATGGCAAGCCACCACCATGTCACAACACAACCTTGAAGAGTCCCCCTTGGCACAACGCCCACGGTGACTTGGCAGTTGCAGCCACATAGGCTGCACTCAGTGTTGTGGCAGCCAACTGCAGCTAAAACCTGCTGGGACCACAGCTCAAGCACAATTAGCTGGCACGATGACAATCGTGTATTTGTCTCTGCTAACTTGAGCTCTATAGACAGGAGTAAATGATGTACTAGCAAGGAAAGGCATTAACATGTGTAAGCACAAATATTTTACGGAAACTGCGCGAGATAGTACTGGATGCGTGGAAACGAAAAGTGAAAACAGAGGGAAGGAAGGAAGGTTACACGGCTGTAGAAAGAAGGAATCACACAAGGAATAGCTGAAGAAACACACAAGAGAAGGAAATCAAGTACATGAAAAAAGCATGCAAAAAAACCCCCAACGAATGAAAAGGGTGTAAGTCAAGAGGTACAATCTGGGAGTGGATGAAAATGACAAAGTTAGACAAAAAACAATGTGCAGGATCAGGCAGGCACGAGAAGAGACTAATTAACTCTTCCGTGGTTGTTACATACATAGAAAGGACGTTTGGATGGGACACAAAAGATTCGGAAAAAATTATGCAAAGGACCGGTGCATTTTTTCCAGTCAAAAGCCATCTGTAACCTATGCTGTTAAAGTCTTTTTTCTTCGCTTCAAGCATATTAACAGTATAATATATGAGAGTATTGCTGGTGACACTGAGAACACTTTGCTTTAATGAATCAATAGATTGGTTTCATCTTTAACTAATTTGAACCTTTAATCCTCTTGCTTGTGCAAAGTCTTCTTCCTTCAGGTTAAAGTATTAAATAGGCTCAAGAAGTAAATAAGGAAATAAATACCAGAAACCCCGTGGGGAACATTTAAATTAAAGTTTTCTGATAGTCAAATCAACTTCATCATAGGCTCAGTTCGGCTTCTGCCCCTCCACCCCCCTCCCATAGCTAAAGCTGTGGGAATAAATAGCTAAAAAAAAGGGAGGGGGTTTGGTTTATTTTAATTTAACTGCCCTCATTATAGACATAGAGTAACTTTTAAAACACAAATTTGTAAAAATCACATAGCCCAAAACACTAGCCTGCAGATTTTCCCCCCTGTTTCATACCTGGTTCGTGCTCTACTGTACACTCATGTTGGTTATGCATGTGACTTTTTTTTTTTAATGGATATAAATTAAATCTACATAAGGGTGCACCCACCTAAGAGTGCAAACCCTTATGTAGACAAAATCTTGCTGATATAAGTGTCTTCCACTAGCACAACGTATTTCAGTTAGTGAGTCAGAACACACTTTGATATCTGTATAAATGGTTCCTCCTGGGGGGGAGGATTGCTTCTTTACTGTTAAAGTGTAGATAAGTTCTGAACTTTTCTCTTCCCTTACTTGAGCTTAAATCAGTCAAACCTGTATCTAGTATTTCTCCTCCAGAAATAATACAGCTTCTTCTCATCACCTTTTTGACTGCTGGCGCCCGTCTGTGTTCTTGCTTCGATTGTATGGTTATCAGAAAAGGGTATATGAAAAATCCTCTTGAAAGCAGAAGCTGTTTCAAGCGACAGCGACCGCAGGATCAAACGCCTCCAAACTTAAAAGAAAAAGAAAGAAAACTGACTCGAAAGTTTGAAGGTAACAAATGGCTTGTAGTTGGCCAAGATACTTGTATTTAATATTGAGGAAGCAATGACTTTCTGGCCTTCAGTGAAGCATCTCCTAGGCAGACAGACAGGCACACAAGAAAATGAAGTCTTAATGCCATGAGCTTCTTGAGAATGGTACAGTAACATTGTGGCAGGCTGGGCTCCCTTGGCTCCTGTACTCACTGCAATGTGAACGTCTCTTTCAGTTTAGCGTGATGCTTGGCAAGTTTCCCAACCTTACATTATCTGGGAAAGGAAGGCAAGAGAAGCTGGTACATTCAGCGAGCCTTTGAAGAAGCTTCTTCACAGTTTGCTCATAGCAAAACAGTTGGCTGCATTTAGGAGAAGTGTCAGGACTGCAGTTTAGACTGTTAGCTTGGAAAGGGTTTAACTGAATTGCATCCAGGCACCAAGATGCTCAGATACCACAGCAATGTGTGTGGTACAAGAACCTAGATGGAAGAAGATTAGATAGCAAATCAGACAGAATTTTGCATGTGATTTCCTGGGTTTGTCTAAACTTATAGCAGCAACAGTTAATTACAGGAGGTTCTGAAGGCAGCTCCTGGATGGGCTATATCACTTATATATTCGATTCCAGCCATAAATTGCCAGCTGAGCATTACCCTTGTGGCAGGAAGCCTCTATTCATGCAAAGCTGATGAGAACCATCCTTGTGCCTCAGGGGCAGAAGCAGCAGATCTTGGTGATGGAAGATCTAGGGGAGAAGCAGTGTATTGGCAGCAGTGGCTGAACTCCAGCGAAAAAAGCATCAAGATGGGCACAAGTCCTCACCCAAAGAGAGATGGATGCAGGAGGTGGTTGCACACAGGAGTTACTGGTGGTCATCCTCTGGAGGATTGCTGAACCTACTTCCAGAGCTAGCCCCTCTGCTTCTACCACATGTGAATCCCTCAGCTCTTGTAATTGCGTCCTGCGGCTCTTAAGCAAGGGTAGCGCTTTAATTGCAGATTAACGCTTTAATGGAATTCTTAAAGGCTACTTTGAAGTGACTGAGCAAGAGAGACTGGGCTTTCAGCAGCTGCAGCTGGCACAAGGGGGACGGCGCCCGTTGAAGGCGGTGCCCTAAGACTCCCTGTGCACAGCAGGATCCATAATTTTTTTTCTCTGGTAGTGTCTCAGGGCCCATCTACCTGACACAGGGCCGTGGTGCCTCAGCTGCCTCTCAACAGTGGCTGCATGAGTTCCAGAGCAGGAGTAGGTAGCCCAGAGCAGGAGTAGGTAGCCCTCTTGGAGTACGTAGCCCTCTTGGAGTACGATGCTAATACACTGCTTGGGCCCCTATTCCTGCCCCTGAGCTGGCTTGTTCACTGCAAGGTCAGCTCTTTCTTCCTCTCCGTAGAACTGCACTCTGCTCTGTGGAGCCACCTGTGCTTAGAAGTATTAAAAAATGCAAATGATGAAGTTTAGGACCTTATATCAATTTTGATCTGCAGCTTTTGATCTGTGGGGTCTTACTTTAGAAAGTGGGAAAGTTTTCAAGACTGATTTCATAGGTAATGCATTTATTTTTTTCTTGGCTGATATTCCTGATTTTGGTTTTTTTTTTCTTTCCTTTGAGTATCTGAAATTTTGCATGAAACTTCTACTCAGTTGGAAACTCCAACACATGAAGTAATTACCAAGCTTTCCTGCCTAAGTTAACTGCCTTCTCCTTCCTCATGCTATTAGTTCAAGGTCACAATGATAGATTTAAATCCGTAATGAATTTTCATCTGACTTGCTGTCCACAGAAATTGTTCATTAAAAGATCCAATTTCCATTGGCATTCTCCCTTTCAAAGGATGTCAACAGGAAATATAAATGCTTAGCCCTTTGTGAATGATCTGCAAGGACATGCAGGCTTATGGAGAAAAAAAAAAAAAGAAAAAAAAAAGTAGCAGTTAACCAAATCCTTTAGTTTCTGTTTTGAATGACTGGCCATAGGAATGCAGGCTAAGCCATATTTCAGCTGTTCCCAAGGATGTGTATGTTAACTTGTTGATAGTGGTAGTTACTTCAGGCTCCGGTGACAGCTATGTGACCACTCTGATGATCATTGTCCTGTAGCAGAACCAACTCCTGCCTCCTCTCAGGAACACCAGAAAGAAAACAAAGAGGGATTTGTTGTTTCAAAGGAGTGGCACTCATACCTCTTGCTCTTTAGTGGAAAGAAAAAGAGAGATCCTAGGTCACCTCAGCTCTCACCCTGTTCTCTCAGCAACCATGTGAATGTCTGATACCACGTAGAGCTGAGCCTTCTGCCTTACAGAACCTGCGGGGGATCTGATTGATAGGAGCAAATCTCAACACCAGTTTACTCCATTGGGGGCTGCCCATGACCACCAGAAGGAAAGAAAAGCCCATCACGGCCTCAGAGTTTCAGCTTTAGGTGTTTAAAATCTTAGCAGTGTCCAAGGTATATGTCTTTCACAGTAAAAATTACTTGGAGCGCACTGCAGATGCACAGACACAGATCGGTGCTGAACATCTGGTTAAAATAAATTACAGTCTTATTTTGCAAATAAAAGTTCCTAGGGTCTACATGACAAAGTCTGGCCAGCATAACTATCTCATGGGGAAAAAATCACATCCCTAGCCTACAAAGATAACTATTTTGGCATGATTCCCTTCCCCACTATGTAGACTTAACGTAGACTTACACCAAATCGAGGAGTCCTTTTGCCAGTATAACTCACGTTGTTTGGGAAGTTCAACCATGCTGGCAGACTCCTGCAGCTGGTATAAGCTGAGTCTCCATCGAGGGATTTGGCCAGAGCAGCAAAAACACCAAAGCCCCTGAAGTACAGACTAATAAACCTTTTTCTACTGCTACTAGTCTGTAACATTGTTCAGTTCTAAAGGTTCCTGCTATAAGGAAATACACAGAATTTGTGCCCTTTCTTGTAGCAGCAAGGTGTTATTATTTTTTACAGAGGAATTAGAATATACATATAGGCAGGAGGTGTGTTGCTTTCAAACATTCCAGTGGTGCTTGCTGTTGGATGGGAGAGTATCCCACGTCTCGTGTAGGATGCCTGTTGTTTGTTTTGGTGTTGGTTTTGGAGGTGGAGGGGCAGAGGTGGTTTGCGTTTTATTAAGTCTTCATAGTTTGGTTTTGCGTGGTGGCATTTGAATAAATCTAATGGTTATAGTTAATGGATTACAACTGTGTATGCAAATGAATTTGAGCTGTTTTGAATAACAAACAAAGTCCTTCAGTCTGTTTGAATTGTGTTCTTGCACTCTGACTCTTCCTTGTTTTTTCATATGGTCCCTGTTAGCCCTTACCTCATAGCATTTGCTAAAAGACTTTCTAAGTGAACCCAAAAATTGAAGATTTACCAGCCAACCTTAACCCTGTGAGCCTCCCACATAAGGCAGGGCAACTCCTAAAGCTATCTTAGCTTAAAAGTAGGATTCAGCTCATTATGGCAACAGGCAGTTTTCACCTATCCTATTTAGAGAGTTCAATTTGTCTAAATTCTCACTTGCCTCAGTCTCCTGCAAAAGCACACATGGTGAATACGACAGAAAGAACAAGAAGGAGGAGTGGAGGGAAGGCACCCAAAACAAAAACAATCTCTTCCAAGCAGATGCGGAACAGGAACTTCCCCTTATTTTAATTTCCCATTATCACTTAGCTGTGAAATTATGAAAACATGGAGAAAGCTACCAAGAAGCCTTCGCTCCTGAGTGCACCGAGTTGGAAGGGCTTCACTTGCAGCTTGTTCCATCGGGCTGCCAGGATGTGTCTCCCTCCCCTGCAGCTAACCCTGACACCCAGTACCTGGTGGAGAACAGCACCCAAGGGCTGACTTAGGAAATGGCAAGAGAAAGCAATGACCAAAAAATGCTGCCTCTTCTCTGCTTCAAATGAGGCTTTTACAGGTGAGCAGAAATGGTTTGGGCTGCTAATGAGGTGAGGCTGCCAAAGAAAACACATGCGCAAATTCATATTTTCCAGGTGGCTGCTGGTAGAAGTGTAACTGCCCATTGAAGTCTACAGCATAAGCTTTTTCTTGCATTTACTCATTAAATTGCAGAGTTATTGTGAGGTTACTTTATCATGATGTTAGCTGTGTTGCCTCAATGGTCCTGTAAATCAGTTAATTGTCACAAGACTTAGAAATACTGCGAGCCTGCTTCGAATCATGTGAGGAATGGGTGGATCATTTCCAGAAGATGCTGGTGGGTCTGCATGACCTGTTGTCACTGGAACACCAAGGAGTGCCAGTGAGGAGCACTGAGGAGCACCAAGAAGCACCGAGGTATGCCAAGGAGCACCAAAGAGCACCAAGGCCCCTGCTCCAGTTCTGTGTTACTGTTGCTCAATGCCGAGCACGCGTTAGTCAAGCCAAAGGGATTTGGATCAGAACTGAGTCTTGAGACAACAAACACGGCACGAAGTGTTTCCCTGAGGGATGTTAAAACAAGAAGCAGAAAAATGCATGACTGGTCCCTCGTGGTTCAGCCAGTGGGACAACCTGCTCAGACTCGTTCGATTTCACCCGTCTCGTTCATGTGTGCACTCTGTCTTTTCTGGCAGAGGCCACCTTCTCACCAGACTGAGAGCCTCGCTGTTTTGCGTTCCCCTCTCTACCTCTGCTAGTACCAGTGCCCCAAGCCCGGCACAGCTGGGCGTGCTTATTAAATAAAACCCTCCATGGCCTTGATGACAAATGCCATGCCACAGCACCTTGAGCATTTCTACAAGCAGCTACTTTCGGTTCCCATTTCTCAGGCCGTGATGTGATTTAACTCTTTTTGCAGCAGCCTGAGAGCAGCCCAAGCAGCTGGAGCAGGCAGGGAACATAACGGGGGATGTGTTCGCATTTCCCTCCACTACCAACGTACTCACTGCAGCCAAATCTCTCAGATCTGGGCTTTTTAACTGGGTAGGCTATTTACAGTGTAAGAGCGCTCATACTGAAAGCAAGTTACAAGCAAGATGGGGAATTTAGACAAAATTTTGAGAGAAAAAGTCCTGTATTGTCATTCAGACCCATTTTGTCATTATTTTCATTTTAAAGTCATTCTGAAGAGTTGACAGGAGTCCTAGTGCATCTAGTTTTCTTTCTGAGGATGCAGGTGTAAGAGGCTCTATGGGATAAGTCCCCCAACAACTCTGTGGTACTTGTTCTCTCCTCCAAAGTGATCCACAAATCCATAAATAGGTCTTATGCTAGGTTCACTGTTGTACGTGAACGTAAACTCTGGAGAATCGGTTTTATAAATTTGAGAAGAAAGACAAGAAGGTGGCCTAAAACTGAACAGGTCTCAGTGCAACTGAGATTCATGAAAATATGTGCAGGGACACATTTGTTTTCCAGGTATGAGATACACACAGCTTATAGCACTCTACCTGATACTTTCAGAAAATAAAACTGCTAAATATTGATGCAAACAAACAGCAAATTAGTTGAATAGCACTAGCAACCCACAAAAGAGCTGAGAAGAAAATTGTGAAGGATCGAGTAGAGCTGCTTTGACCACGCTGTTTGGACATCAAGGATTTTGTCCAGAAGGTCTTCTCACCTCCTCTCTCTCATTAATGCTAACGTTGCTCCCTCAGAAGTGGCACCCATTAAATATCACCAGCTAGCTGCTGTAGTGACGTTATAGCTGTTATGCTGATGCCAGAAATACCTCATTTTACTGTGGGCCTTTCCAGGAATAAGAAAACAAGGCAGCCTCCACTAGGTCTGGGCTTTTGTATATTGCAGAGCCACGTCTAACTGAATTAAGTACAGATGCCAAGACTAAATTACTGAAACATTTCTCCTGCTGACTTGGTTTAACAAGAATGCAGCCTGATCTGAACATGGCATGGATTTCCACACAAGCTGAACGATCAACACCTTACAAATCCTGTGTTTCAAGAGATGGCTTGACCATTCCCCAAAGTCTGGGTTTGTCCTTCATCTCACAGAGGTCTGGAGGAAATCTGCCTGCCAGGGTCACAGGAGAAAGAGCCATCCCCATTGCTATAATCACTCACACTTATTTATTTCTAAGCATATGCATCAGCTTTCCTGAACAAACCTAACCACGATTAGTCTTTGCTCCTTAGACATCTCCAAGTGCCAAGTTCAGTCAGCCTTATGCAAATAATATTTCCACTGATTTCAGTTCACACAGACTTCAGCAAGAGTCTGGCAAGACCAAGATCTGCAAGATATGCCCCCAAAATCACAGGCTCACCGATGCAAGTATACAAATAGATAGCAAGGACAAGGAACAAAGGTTAGGCAAGGCCACTGTGATGAGAACCAGTTTTGTCCAAAGTCAAAAACCTCAGATATCATTGGGGAAACAAAAGGATATGCGGCTAGCAGCTAACAGGCTGCAGACCTAAGGCTACCTCGGGCATTGTGGAAACAGAATTCAAACCAGACCCAATTCTACCACAGGCAAAGGTGAGGGAGGAAAAGAAAAATCTGGATGGGGATTTGATCGGGGTGCCCATGGTCAGCTTACATGGTGACACCTGCTTTTCCTTCCCATTATAGTTCAGCAACGTGCACATGGCTAGACTGCCAGCATGTTGGCACTCATAGGTATAAAAAGATATCGGCCTCTCTCTCTGAAGTTACCGACCTCACGAAATGCCGCGCCTCGGCACAACACAGTCAAGATTTGAGCTGTCCTTATTTGCATGTACTCAAGGCTTAGGCTTGCGTAAAAGACCCATAAACTCTTTGGGAAAAGAACAGCTACAGATTTGTCTATTATTTGTGTTCCAAGAACTTTTCTCATTAGCTTCAAGATGACATTTTAATGAGGTTTCGTTGCATAGAAAACATGGGACAATTTAACCAGCTCTGTCCCCTTCCTCCCTCCCCAAACTCTTTTCTTGAAATGAGTTACCGTCCAGGAACAAAAGCTTTTATGAGAATTTATGTCATTTGTACAGAGGCAGGGGTGAATGAAAAGTCATTCAGCTGCTAAAGCTTGGCATCAGAGCTTATGGCATTCCCTGTCCTGCCCTGTACCAGGTGGCAGAGGCACCGTGTTCAGACCTGTGCAGGTTTCTTCAAAAGCCGTAAGGTAGCGTATGTTTGTTTGTTTGTTTTGGAGTCATGGAGAGGACAGCGTAAAATAGCCGCAAGGCAATTCCCGTTCAGTGAAATGGAAGTCTCACTGGCTCTTCATTCAATACAGTGTGGCTCAAGAGGATATCCTGCCAACCCAGTGATAACGAGGGAAATAAAGTCACTTCCTCACCAGCTGTTTGATTCAGGTAGAAAAAGGAAGCCTTTACTTCCTCGTGTTTGCTCTCCCCCACCGCCCCCTCAGTCAGAAATGCCAGGCTGAAACTGCCTTCTCCCTCCGTGTTTTCAGTAAGGAGCCGGTGGATCGCAACGCTTGGCCGGGCTCAACCTGTGGGAAGCGGGCACTCCTCCGTGGCCAAGCAGCTCTGCCTTGCCTCTCGAGCAGGGAGAAGGCTGAGTTGCAAAAGGACCGGGACTGAACAAACTCAGCTCAACGCACAAGCAAAGAATGCCTCTGTAATTAAAGATGACATTTGCTTCTTGGACCAGAGCTGCCGAATTTGGGCCAGCCGAAGGGCGGGAT